>NW_027473816.1:86476-141528 GCF_050947335.1 Megachile rotundata
CAATTACTATACTCATTACTCTTATTATTATCAATCTAACTCATATTATTAGCCATATTATGCCTATATGATCGATAGAACGACATTTACTATACTCATTACTCTTATTATTATCAATCTAACTCATATTATTAGCCATATTATGCTTATATGATCGATAGAACTACATTTACTATACTCATTACTCTTATTATTATCAATCTAACTCATATTATTAGCCATATTATGCTTATATGATCGACAGAACGACAATTACTATACTTATTACACTCACTATTATCAATCTAACTCATATTATTAACCATATTATGCTTATATGATCGGTAGAACGATAATTACTATACTTATTACTCTTATTATTATCAATCTAACTCATATTATTAGCCATATTATGCTTATATGATCGATAGAACGACAATTACTATACTCACTACTCTTATTATTATCAATCTAACTCATATTATTAGCCATATTATGCCTATATGATCGATAGAACGACATTTACTATACTCATTACTCTTATTATTATCAATCTAACTCATATTATTAGCGATATTATGTTTATGTGATCGATCGAACGACAATTACTATACATATTACTCTTATTATTATCATCCTAACTAATATTATTAGCCATATTATGATTATATGATCGACAGAACGACAATTACTATACTTATTACACTCACTATGATCAATCTAACTCATATTATTAACCATATTATGCAGATATGATCGATAGAACGACAATTACTTTACTCACTACTCTTATTATTATCAATCTAACTCATATTATTAGCCATATTATGCTAATATGATCGATAGAACGACATTTACTATACTTATTACTCTTATTATTATCAATCTAACTCATATTATTAGCCATATTATGCTTATGTGATCGATACAACGACAATTACTATACTTATTACTCTTATTGTTATCAATCTAACTCATATTATTAGCCATATTATGCTTAAATGATCGACAGAACGACAATTACTGTACTTATTACACTCACTATTATCAATCTAACTCATATTATTAACCATATTATGCAGATATGATCGATAGAATGACAATTACAATACCGATTACTCTTATTATTATCAATCTTACTAATATTATTAGCCATATTATGCTTATATGATCGACAGGACGACAATTACTATTCTTATTACACTCCCTGTTGTCAATCTAACTCATATTATTAACCATATTATGCTTATATGATCGGTAGAACGATAATTACTATACTTATTACTCTTATTATTATCAATCTAACTCATATTATTAGCCGAATTATGCTTATATGATCGATAGAACGACAATTACTATACTCATTACTCTTATTATTATCAATCTAACTCATATTATTAGCCGTATTATGCTTATATGATCGATAGAACGACAATTACTATACTCATTACTCTTATTATTATCAATCTAACTCATATTATTAGCCATATTATGCTTATGTGATCGATCGAACGACAATTACTATACTTATTACACTCACTATTATCAATCTAACTCATATTATTAACCATATTATGATTATATGATCGGTAGAACGATAATTACTATACTTATTGCTCTTATTGTTATCAATCTAACTCATATTATTAGCCATATTATGCTTATATGATCGATAGGACGACAATTACTATACTTACTACTCCTATTATTATCAATCTAACTCATATTATTAGCCATATTATGCTTATATGATCGATAGAACAACAATTACTATACTCATTACTCTTATTATTATCAATCTAACTCATATCATTAGCCATATTATGCTTATATGATCGACAGGACGACAATTACTATACTTATTACTCTTATTGTTATCAATCTAACTCATATTATTAGCCATATTATGCTTATATGATCGACAGAACGACAATTACTATACTTCTTACACTCACTATTATCAATCTAACTCATATTATTAACCATATTATGCAGATATGATCGATAGAACGACAATTACTTTACTCACTAATCTTATTATTATCAATCTAACTCATATTATTAGCGATATTATGCTTATGTGATCGATAGAACGACAATTACTATACTTATTACTCTTATTATTATCAATCTAACTCATATTATTAGCCATATTATGCTTACATGATCGATAGGACGACAATTACTATACTTATTACTCTTATTATTATCAATCTAACTCATATTATTAGCCATATTATGCTTATATGATCGATAGAACGACAATTACTATACTCACTACTCTTATTATTATCAATCTAACTCATATTATTAGCCATATTATGCTTATATGATCGATAGAACGACAATTACTATACTCATTACTCTTATTATTATCAATCTAACTCATATTATTAGCCATATTATGCCTATATGATCGATGGAACGACACTTACTATACTCATTACTCTTATTATTATCAATCTAACTCATTTTATTAGCGATATTATGCTTATGTGATCGATAGAACGACAATTACTATTCTTATTACACTCCCTGTTATTAATCTAACTCATATTATTAACCATATTATGCTCATATGACCGGTAGAACGATAATTACTATACTTATTACTCATATTATTATCAATCTAACTCATATTATTAGCCATATTATGTTTATATGATCGATAGAACGACAATTACTATACTCATTACTCTTACTATTATCAATCTAACTCATATTATTAGCCATAATATGCTTATATGATCGATAGAACGACAATTACTATACTTATTACACTTATTATTATCAATCTAACTCATATTATTAGCCATATTATGCTAATATGATCGATAGAACGACAATTACTATACCCATTACTCTTATTATTATCAATCTAACTCATATTATTAGCCATATTACGCTTATATGATCGACAGGACGACAATTACTATTCTTATTACACTCCCTGTTATCAATCTAACTCATATTATTAACCATATTATGCTTATATGATCGGTAGAAAGATAATTACTATACTTATTACTCTTATTATTATCAATCTAACTCATATTATTAGCCATATTATGCAGATATGATCGATTGAACGACAATTACTATACTCATTACTATTATTATTATGAATCTAACTCATATTATTAGCCATATTATGCTTATATGATCGACAGAACGACAATTACTATTCTTATTACACTCCCTGTTATCAATCTAACTCATATTATTAACCATATTATGCTTATATGACCGGTAGAACGATAATTTCTATACTTATTACTCATATTATTATCAATCTAACTCATATTATTAGCCATATTATACTTATATGATCGATAGAACGACAATTACTATACTCATTACTCTTACTATTATCAATCTAACTCATGTTATTAGCCATAATATTCTTATATGATCGATAGAACGACAATTACTATACTTATTACACTTATTATTATCAATCTAACTCATTTTATTAGCCATATTATGCTAATATGATCGATAGAACGACAATTACTATACTCATTACTCTTACTATTATCAATCTAACTCATATTATTAGCCATATTATGCTTATATGATCGATAGAACGACAATTACTATACTCATTACTCATATTATTATCAATCTAACTCATATTATTAGCCATATTATGCTTATATGATCGATAGGACGACAATTACTATACTTATTACTCTTATTATTATCAATCTAACTCATATTATTAGCCATATTATGCTTATATGATCGATAGAACGACAATTACTATACTCACTACTCTTATTATTATCAATCTAACTCATATTATTAGCCATATTATGCCTATATGATCGATAGAACGACATTTACTATACTCATTACTCTTATTATTATCAATCTAACTCATATTATTAGCGATATTATGTTTATGTGATCGATCGAACGACAATTACTATACATATTACTCTTATTATTATCATCCTAACTAATATTATTAGCCATATTATGATTATATGATCGACAGAACGACAATTACTATACTTATTACACTCACTATGATCAATCTAACTCATATTATTAACCATATTATGCAGATATGATCGATAGAACGACAATTACTTTACTCACTACTCTTATTATTATCAATCTAACTCATATTATTAGCCATATTATGCTAATATGATCGATAGAACGACATTTACTATACTTATTACTCTTATTATTATCAATCTAACTCATATTATTAGCCATATTATGCTTATGTGATCGATACAACGACAATTACTATACTTATTACTCTTATTATTATCAATCTAACTCATATTATTAGCCATATTATGCTAATATGATCGAAAGAACGATAATTACTATACTTATTACTCTTATTATTATCAATCTAACTCATATTATTAGCCATATTATGCTTATATGATCGATAGAACGACAATTACTATACTCATTACTCTTAATATTATCAGTATAACTCATATTTTTAGCCATAATATGCTTATATGATCGACAGAACGACAATTACTATACTTATTACACTTATTATTATCAATCTAACTCATATTATTAGCCATATTATGCCTATATGATCGATAGAACGACATTTACTATACTCATTACTCTTATTATTATCAATCTAACTCATATTATTAGCGATATTATGCTTATGTGATCGATCGAACGACAATTACTATACATATTACTCTTATTATTATCATCCTAACTAATATTATTAGCCATATTATGATTATATGATCGACAGAACGACAATTACTATACTTATTACACTCACTATGATCAATCTAACTCATATTATTAACCATATTATGCAGATATGATCGATAGAACGACAATTACTTTACTCACTACTCTTATTATTATCAATCTAACTCATATTATTAGCCATATTACGCTTATATGATCGATAGGACGACAATTACTATACTTATTACTCTTATTATTATCAATCTAATTCATATTATTAGCCATATTATGCTTATATGATCGATAGGACGACAATTACTATACTTATTACTCTTATTATTATCAATCTAACTCATATTATTAGCCATATTATGCTTATATGATCGACAGAACGACAATTACTATACTTATTACACTCACTATTATCAATCTAACTCATATTATTAACCATATTATGCTTATATGATCGGTAGAACGATAATTACTATACTTATTACTCTTATTGTTATCAATCTAACTCATAATATTAATCCATATTATGCTTAAATGATCGATAGAACGACAATTACTATACTCATTACACTTATTATTATCAATCTAACTCATATTATTAGCCATATTATGCTTATATGATCGATAGGACGACAATTACTATACTCACTACTCTTATTGTTATCAATTAACTCATATTATTAGCCATATTATGCTCATGTGATCGAAGGAACGATAATTACTATACTTATTAGTCTTATTATTATCAATTAACTCATATTATTAGCCATATTATGCTTATGTGATCGAAGGAACGATAATTACTATACTTATTACTCTTATTATTATCAACCTAACTCATATTATTAACCATATTATGCTTATATGATCGGTAGAACGATAATTACTATACTTATTACTCTTATTATTGTCAATCTAACTCATATTATTAGTCATATTATGCTTATATGATCGATAGAACGACAATTACTATACTCACTACTCTTATTATTATCAATCTAACTCATATTATTAGCCATAATATGCTTATATGATTGATAGAACGACAATTACTATACTTATTACTCTTATTATTATCAATCTAACTCATATTATTAGCCATATTATGCTAATATGATCGAAAGAACGATAATTACTATACTTATTACTCTTATTATTATCAATCTAACTCATATTATTAGCCATATTATGCTTATACGATCGATAGAACGACAATTACTATACTCATTACTCTAATTATTATCAATCTATCTCATATTATTAACCATATTATGCAGATATGATCGATAGAACGACAATTACTTTACTCACTACTCTTATTATTATCAATCTAACTCATATTATTAGCCATATTATGCCTATATGATCGATAGAACGACATTTACTATACTCATTACTCATATTATTATCAATCTAACTCATATTATTAGCGATATTATGCTTATGTGATCGATCGAACGACAATTACTATACATATTACTCTTATTATTATCATCCTAACTAATATTATTAGCCATATTATGATTATATGATCGACAGAACGACAATTACTACACTTATTACACTCACTATGATCAATCTAACTCATATTATTAACCATATTATGCAGATATGATCGATAGAACGACAATTACTTTACTCACTACTCTTATTATTATCAATCTAACTCATATTATTAGCCATATTATGCTTATATGATCGATAGAACGACAATTACAATACTTATTACTCTTATTATTATCAATCTAACTCATATTATTAGCCATATTATGCTTATATGATCGATAGGACGACAATTACTATACTCACTACTCTTATTGTTATCAATTAACTCATATTATTAGCCATATTATGCTTATGTGATCGAAGGAACTATAATTACTATACTTATTAGTCTTATTATTATCAATTAACTCATATTATTAGCCATATTATGCTTATGTGATCGAAGGAACGATAATTACTATACTTATTACTCTTATTATTATCAACCTAACTCATATTATTAACCATATAATGCTTATATGATCGGTAGAACGATAATTACTATACTTATTACTCTTATTATTGTCAATCTAACTCATATTATTAGTCATATTATGCTTATATGATCGATAGAACGACAATTACTATACTCACTACTCTTATTATTATCAATCTAACACATATTATTAGCCATAATATGCTTATATGATTGATAGAACGACAATTACTATACTTATTACTCTTATTATTATCAATCTAACTCATATTATTAGCCATATTATGCTAATATGATCGAAAGAACGATAATTTCTATACTTATTACTCTTATTATTATCAATCTAACTCATATTATTAGCCATATTATGCTTATATGATCGATAGAACTACATTTACTATACTCATTACTCTTATTATTATCAATCTAACTCATATTATTAGCCATATTATGCTTATGTGGTCGATAGAACGACAATTACTATACTTATTACCCTTATTATTATCAATCTAACTCATATTATTAGCCATATTATGCTTATATGATCGACAGAACGACAATTACTATACTTATTAAACTCACTATTATCAATCTAACTCATATTATTAACCATATTATGCAGATATGATCGATAGAACGACAATTACTATACTCATTACTCTTATTATTATCAATCTAACTCATATTATTAGCCATATTATGCCTATATGATCGATAGAACGACATTTACTATACTCATTACTCTTATTATTATCAATCTAACTCATATTATTAGCCATATTATGCTTATATGATCGATAGAACTACATTTACTATACTCATTACTCTTATTATTATCAATCTAACTCATATTATTAGCCATATTATGCTTATATGATCGACAGAACGACAATTACTATACTTATTACACTCACTATTATCAATCTAACTCATATTATTAACCATATTATGCTTATATGATCGATAGAACGACAATTACTATACTTATTACTCTTATTATTATCAATCTAACTCATATTATTAGACATATTATGCTTATATGATCGACAGAACGACAATTACTATACTCAATACTCTTATTATTATCAATCTAACTCATATTATTAGCCATATTACGCTTATATGATCGACAGGACGACAATTACTATTCTTATTACACTCCCTGTTATCAATCTAACTCATATTATTAACCATATTATGCTTATATGATCGGTAGAACGATAATTACTATACTTATTACTCTTATTATTATCAATCTAACTCATATTATTAGCCATATTATGCTTATATGATCGTCAGAACGACAATTACTATTCTTATTACACTCCCTGTTATCAATCTAACTCATATTATTAACCATATTATGCTTATATGATCGGTAGAACGATAATTACTATACTTATTACTCTTATTATTATCAATCTAACTCATATTATTAGCCATATTATGCTTATATGATCGACAGAACGACAATTACTATTCTTATTACACTCCCTGTTATCAATCTAACTCATATTATTAACCATGTTATGCTTATATGACCGGTAGAACGATAATTACTATACTTATTACTCATATTATTATTAATCTAACTCATATTATTAGCCATATTATGCTTATATGATCGATAGAACGACAATTACTATACTCATTACTCTTAATATTAACAGTATAACTCATATTTTTAGCCATAATATGCTTATATGATCGACAGAACGACAATTACTATACTTATTACACTTATTATTATCAATCTAACTCATATTATTAGCCATATTATGCCTATATGATCGATAGAACGACATTTACTATACTCATTACTCTTATTATTATCAATCTAACTCATATTATTAGCGATATTATGCTTATGTGATCGATAGAACGACAATTACTATACTTATTACTCTTATTATTATCAATCTAACTCATATTATTAGTCATATTACGCTTATATGATCGATAGGACGACAATTACTATACTTATTACTCTTATTATTATCAATCTAATTCATATTATTAGCCATATTATGCTTATATGATCGATAGGACGACAATTACTATACTTATTATTCTTATTATTATCAATCTAACTCATATTATTAGCCATATTATGCTTATATGATCGACAGAACGACAATTACTATACTTATTACACTCACTATTATCAATCTAACTCATATTATTAACCATATTATGCTTATATGATCGGTAGAACGATAATTACTATACTTATTACTCTTATTGTTATCAATCTAACTCATATTATTAGCCATATTATGCTTATATGATCGATAGGACGACAATTACTATACTTATTATTCTTATTATTATCAATCTAACTCATATTATTAGCCATATTATGCTTATATGATCGGTAGAACGATAATTACTATACTTATTACTCTTATTATTGTCAATCTAACTCATATTATTAGTCATATTATGCTTATATGATCGATAGAACGACAATTACTATACTCACTACTCTTATTATTATCAATCTAACTCATATTATTAGCCATAATATGCTTATATGATTGATAGAACGACAATTACTATACTTATTACTCTTATTATTATCAATCTAACTCATATTATTAGCCATATTATGCTAATATGATCGAAAGAACGATAATTACTATACTTATTACTCTTATTATTATCAATCTAACTCATATTATTAGCCATATTATGCTAATATGATCGAAAGAACGATAATTACTATACTTATTACTCTTATTATTATCAATCTAACTCATATTATTAGCCATATTATGCTTATACGATCGATAGAACGACAATTACTATACTCATTACTCTAATTATTATCAATCTAACTCATATTATTAACCATATTATGCAGATATGATCGATAGAACGACAATTACTTTACTCACTACTCTTATTATTATCAATCTAACTCATATTATTAGCCATATTATGCCTATATGATCGATAGAACGACATTTACTATACTCATTACTCATATTATTATCAATCTAACTCATATTATTAGCGATATTATGCTTATGTGATCGATCGAGCGACAATTACTATACATATTACTCTTATTATTATCATCCTAACTAATATTATTAGCCATATTATGATTATATGATCGACAGAACGACAATTACTATACTTATTACACTCACTATGATCAATCTAACTCATATTATTAACCATATTATGCAGATATGATCGATAGAACGACAATTACTTTACTCACTACTCTTATTATTATCAATCTAACTCATATTATTAGCCATATTATGCTAATATGATCGATAGAACGACATTTACTATAGTTATTACTCTTATTATTATCAATCTAACTCATATTATTAGCCATATTATGCTTATGTGATCGATACAACGACAATTACTATACTTATTACTCTTATTGTTATCAATCTAACTCATATTATTAGCCATATTATGCTTAAATGATCGACAGAACGACAATTACTGTACTTATTACACTCACTATTATCAATCTAACTCATATTATTAACCATATTATGCAGATATGATCGATAGAATGACAATTACAATACCGATTACTCTTATTATTATCAATCTTACTCATATTATTAGCCATATTATGCTTATATGATCGACAGGACGACAATTACTATTCTTATTACACTCCCTGTTATCAATCTAACTCATATTATTAACCATATTATGCTTATATGATCGGTAGAACGATAATTACAATACTTATTACTCTTATTATTATCAATCTAACTCATATTATTAGCCGAATTATGCTTATATGATCGATAGAACGACAATTACTATACTCATTACTCTTATTATTATCAATCTAACTCATATTATTAGCCATATTATGCTTATATGATCGATAGAACTACATTTACTATACTCATTACTCTTATTATTATCAATCTAACTCATATTATTAGCCATATTATGCTTATATGATCGATAGAACTACATTTACTATACTCATTACTCTTATTATTATCAATCTAACTCATATTATTAGCGATATTATGCTTATGTGATCGATAGAACGACAATTACTATACTTATTACTCTTATTATTATCAATCTAACTCATATTATTAGCCATATTACGCTTATATGGTCGATAGGACGACAATTACTATACTTATTACTCTTATTATTATCAATCTAATTCATATTATTAGCCATATTATGCTTATATGATCGATAGGACGACAATTACTATACTTATTACTCTTATTATTATCAATCTAACTCATATTATTAGCCATATTATGCTTATACGATCGACAGAACGACAATTACTATACTTATTACACTCACTATTATCAATCTAACTCATATTATTAACCATATTATGCAGATATGATCGATAGAACGACAATTACTATACTCATTACTATTATTATTATCAATCTAACTCATATTATTAACCATATTATGCAGATATGATCGATAGAACGACATTTACTATACTCATTACTCTTATTATTATCAATCTAACTCATATTATTAGCCATATTATGCTTATATGATCGATAGAACTACATTTACTACACTCATTACTCTTATTATTATCAATCTAACTCATATTATTAGCCATATTATGCTTATATGATCGACAGAACGACAATTACTATACTTATTACACTCACTATTATCAATCTAACTCATATTATTAACCATATTATGCTTATATGATCGATAGAACGACAATTACTATACTTATTACTCTTATTATTATCAATCTAACTCATATTATTAGACATATTATGCTTATATGATCGACAGAACGACAATTACTATACTCAATACTCTTATTATTATCAATTAACTCATATTATTAGCCATATTATGCTTATGTGATCGAAGGAACGATAATTACTATACTTATTACTCTTATTATTATCAACCTAACTCATATTATTAACCATATTATGCTTATATGATCCGTAGAACGATAATTACTATACTTATTACTCTTATTATTGTCAATCTAACTCATATTATTAGTCATATTATGCTTATATGATCGATAGAACGACAATTACTATACTTATTACTCTTATTATTATCAATCTAACTCATATTATTAGCCATATTATGCTAATATGATCGAAAGAACGATAATTACTATACTTATTACTCTTATTATTATCAATCTAACTCATATTATTAGCCATATTATGCTTATATGATCGATAGAACTACATTTACTATACTCATTACTCTTATTATTATCAATCTAACTCATATTATTAGCCATATTATGCTTATGTGGTCGATAGAACGACAATTACTATACTTATTACCCTTATTATTATCAATCTAACTCATATTATTAGCCATATTATGCTTATATGATCGACAGAACGACAATTACTATACTTATTAAACTCACTATTATCAATCTAACTCATATTATTAACCATATTATGCAGATATGATCGATAGAACGACAATTACTATACTCATTACTCTTATTATTATCAATCTAACTCATATTATTAGCCATATTATGCCTATATGATCGATAGAACGACATTTACTATACTCATTACTCTTATTATTATCAATCTAACTCATATTATTAGCCATATTATGCTTATATGATCGATAGAACTACATTTACTATACTCATTACTCTTATTATTATCAATCTAACTCATATTATTAGCCATATTATGCTTATATGATCGACAGAACGACAATTACTATACTTATTACACTCACTATTATCAATCTAACTCATATTATTCACCATATTATGCTTATATGATCGATAGAACGACAATTACCATACTTATTACTCTTATTATTATCAATCTAACTCATATTATTAGACATATTATGCTTATATGATCGACAGAACGACAATTACTATACTCAATACTCTTATTATTATCAATCTAACTCATATTATTAGCCATATTACGCTTATATGATCGACAGGACGACAATTACTATTCTTATTACACTCCCTGTTATCAATCTAACTCATATTATTAACCATATTATGCTTATATGATCGGTAGAACGATAATTACTATACTTATTACTCTTATTATTATCAATCTAACTCATATTATTAGCCATATTATGCTTATATGATCGTCAGAACGACAATTACTATTCTTATTACACTCCCTGTTATCAATCTAACTCATATTATTAACCATATTATGTTTATATGATCGGTAGAACGATAATTACTATACTTATTACTCTTATTATTATTAATCTAACTCATATTATTAGCCATATTATGCTTATATGATCGATAGAACGACAATTACTATACTCATTACTCTTAATATTATCAGTATAACTCATATTTTTAGCCATAATATGCTTATATGATCGACAGAACGACAATTACTATACTTATTACACTTATTATTATCAATCTAACTCATATTATTAGCCATATTATGCCTATATGATCGATAGAACGACATTTACTATACTCATTACTCTTATTATCATCAATCTAACTCATATTATTAGCGATATTATGCTTATGTGATCGATAGAACGACAATTACTATACTTATTACTCTTATTATTATCAATCTAACTCATATTATTAGTCATATTACGCTTATATGATCGATAGGACGACAATTACTATACTTATTACTCTTATTATTATCAATCTAATTCATATTATTAGCCATATTATGCTTATATGATCGATAGGACGACAATTACTATACTTATTACTCTTATTATTATCAATCTAACTCATATTATTAGCCATATTATGCTTATATGATCGACAGAACGACAATTACTATACTTATTACACTCACTATTATCAATCTAACTCATATTATTAACCATATTATGCTTATATGATCGGTAGAACGATAATTACTATACTTATTACTCTTATTGTTATCAATCTAACTCATATTATTAGCCATATTATGCTTAAATGATCGATAGGACGACAATTACTATACTTATTACTCTTATTATTATCAATCTAACTCATATTATTAGCCATATTATGCTTATACGATCGACAGAACGACAATTACTATACTTATTACACTCACTATTATCAATCTAACTCATATTATTAACCATATTATGCAGATATGATCGATAGAACGACAATTACTATACTCATTACTATTATTATTATCAATCTAACTCATATTATTAACCATATTATGCAGATATGATCGATAGAACGACATTTACTATACTCATTACTCTTATTATTATCAATCTAACTCATATTATTAGCCATATTATGCTTATATGATCGATAGAACTACATTTACTACACTCATTACTCTTATTATTATCAATCTAACTCATATTATTAGCCATATTATGCTTATATGATCGACAGAACGACAATTACTATACTTATTACACTCACTATTATCAATCTAACTCATATTATTAACCATATTATGCTTATATGATCGATAGAACGACAATTACTATACTTATTACTCTTATTATTATCAATCTAACTCATATTATTAGACATATTATGCTTATATGATCGACAGAACGACAATTACTATACTCAATACTCTTATTATTATCAATTAACTCATATTATTAGCCATATTATGCTTATGTGATCGAAGGAACGATAATTACTATACTTATTACTCTTATTATTATCAACCTAACTCATATTATTAACCATATTATGCTTATATGATCGGTAGAACGATAATTACTATACTTATTACTCTTATTATTGTCAATCTAACTCATATTATTAGTCATATTATGCTTATATGATCGATAGAACGACAATTACTATACTTATTACTCTTATTATTATCAATCTAACTCATATTATTAGCCATATTATGCTAATATGATCGAAAGAACGATAATTACTATACTTATTACTCTTATTATTATCAATCTAACTCATATTATTAGCCATATTATGCTTATATGATCGATAGAACTACATTTACTATACTCATTACTCTTATTATTATCAATCTAACTCATATTATTAGCCATATTATGCTTATGTGGTCGATAGAACGACAATTACTATACTTATTACCCTTATTATTATCAATCTAACTCATATTATTAGCCATATTATGCTTATATGATCGACAGAACGACAATTACTATACTTATTAAACTCACTATTATCAATCTAACTCATATTATTAACCATATTATGCAGATATGATCGATAGAACGACAATTACTATACTCATTACTCTTATTATTATCAATCTAACTCATATTATTAGCCATATTATGCCTATATGATCGATAGAACGACATTTACTATACTCATTACTCTTATTATTATCAATCTAACTCATATTATTAGCCATATTATGCTTATATGATCGATAGAACTACATTTACTATACTCATTACTCTTATTATTATCAATCTAACTCATATTATTAGCCATATTATGCTTATATGATCGACAGAACGACAATTACTATACTTATTACACTCACTATTATCAATCTAACTCATATTATTAACCATATTATGCTTATATGATCGATAGAACGACAATTACCATACTTATTACTCTTATTATTATCAATCTAACTCATATTATTAGACATATTACGCTTATATGATCGACAGGACGACAATTACTATTCTTATTACACTCCCTGTTATCAATCTAACTCATATTATTAACCATATTATGCTTATATGATCGGTAGAACGATAATTACTATACTTATTACTCTTATTATTATCAATCTAACTCATATTATTAGCCATATTATGCTTATATGATCGTCAGAACGACAATTACTATTCTTATTACACTCCCTGTTATCAATCTAACTCATATTATTAACCATATTATGTTTATATGATCGGTAGAACGATAATTACTATACTTATTACTCTTATTATTATTAATCTAACTCATATTATTAGCCATATTATGCTTATATGATCGATAGAACGACAATTACTATACTCATTACTCTTAATATTATCAGTATAACTCATATTTTTAGCCATAATATGCTTATATGATCGACAGAACGACAATTACTATACTTATTACTCTTATTATTATCAATCTAACTCATATTATTAGTCATATTACGCTTATATGATCGATAGAACGACAATTACTATACTCATTACTCTTATTATTATCAATCTAACTCATATTATTAGCCATATTATGCCTATATGATCGATAGAACGACATTTACTATACTCATTACTCTTATTATCATCAATCTAACTCATATTATTAGCGATATTATGCTTATGTGATCGATAGAACGACAATTACTATACTTATTACTCTTATTATTATCAATCTAACTCATATTATTAGTCATATTACGCTTATATGATCGATAGGACGACAATTACTATACTTATTACTCTTATTATTATCAATCTAATTCATATTATTAGCCATATTATGCTTATATGATCGATAGGACGACAATTACTATACTTATTACTCTTATTATTATCAATCTAACTCATATTATTAGCCATATTATGCTTATATGATCGACAGAACGACAATTACTATACTTATTACACTCACTATTATCAATCTAACTCATATTATTAACCATATTATGCTTATATGATCGGTAGAACGATAATTACTATACTTATTACTCTTATTGTTATCAATCTAACTCATATTATTAGCCATATTATGCTTAAATGATCGATAGAACGACAATTACTATACTCATTACACTTATTATTATCAATCTAACTCATATTATTAGCCATATTATGCTTATATGATCGATAGGACGACAATTACTATACTCACTACTCTTATTGTTATCAATTAACTCATATTATTAGCCATATTATGCTTATGTGATCGATAGAACGACAATTACTATACTTATTACCCTTATTATTATCAATCTAACTCATATTATTAGCCATATTACGCTTATATGATCGATAGGACGACAATTACTATACTTATTACTCTTATTATTATCAATCTAACTCATATTATTAGCCATATTATGCTAATATGATCGAAAGAACGATAATTACTATACTTATTACTCTTATTATTATCAATCTAACTCATATTATTAGCCATATTATGCTTATATGATCGATAGAACTACATTTACTATACTCATTACTCTTATTATTATCAATCTAACTCATATTATTAGCCATATTATGCTTATGTGGTCGATAGAACGACAATTACTATACTTATTACCCTTATTATTATCAATCTAACTCATATTATTAGCCATATTATGCTTATATGATCGACAGAACGACAATTACTATACTTATTAAACTCACTATTATCAATCTAACTCATATTATTAACCATATTATGCAGATATGATCGATAGAACGACAATTACTATACTCATTACTCTTATTATTATCAATCTAACTCATATTATTAGCCATATTATGCCTATATGATCGATAGAACGACATTTACTATACTCATTACTCTTATTATTATCAATCTAACTCATATTATTAGCCATATTATGCTTATATGATCGATAGAACTACATTTACTATACTCATTACTCTTATTATTATCAATCTAACTCATATTATTAGCCATATTATGCTTATATGATCGACAGAACGACAATTACTATACTTATTACACTCACTATTATCAATCTAACTCATATTATTAACCATATTATGCTTATATGATCGATAGAACGACAATTACCATACTTATTACTCTTATTATTATCAATCTAACTCATATTATTAGACATATTATGCTTATATGATCGACAGAACGACAATTACTATACTCAATACTCTTATTATTATCAATCTAACTCATATTATTAGCCATATTACGCTTATATGATCGACAGGACGACAATTACTATTCTTATTACACTCCCTGTTATCAATCTAACTCATATTATTAACCATATTATGCTTATATGATCGGTAGAACGATAATTACTATACTTATTACTCTTATTATTATTAATCTAACTCATATTATTAGCCATATTATGCTTATATGATCGATAGAACGACAATTACTATACTCATTACTCTTAGTATTATCAGTATAACTCATATTTTTAGCCATAATATGCTTATATGATCGACAGAACGACAATTACTATACTTATTACACTTATTATTATCAATCTAACTCATATTATTAGCCATATTATGCCTATATGATCGATAGAACGACATTTACTATACTCATTACTCTTATTATCATCAATCTAACTCATATTATTAGCGATATTATGCTTATGTGATCGATAGAACGACAATTACTATACTTATTACTCTTATTATTATCAATCTAACTCATATTATTAGCCATATTATGCTTATATGATCGTCAGAACGACAATTACTATTCTTATTACACTCCCTGTTATCAATCTAACTCATATTATTAACCATATTATGTTTATATGATCGGTAGAACGATAATTACTATACTTATTACTCTTATTATTATTAATCTAACTCATATTATTAGCCATATTATGCTTATATGATCGATAGAACGACAATTACTATACTCATTACTCTTAATATTATCAGTATAACTCATATTTTTAGCCATAATATGCTTATATGATCGACAGAACGACAATTACTATACTTATTACACTTATTATTATCAATCTAACTCATATTATTAGCCATATTATGCCTATATGATCGATAGAACGACATTTACTATACTCATTACTCTTATTATCATCAATCTAACTCATATTATTAGCGATATTATGCTTATGTGATCGATAGAACGACAATTACTATACTTATTACTCTTATTATTATCAATCTAACTCATATTATTAGTCATATTACGCTTATATGATCGATAGGACGACAATTACTATACTTATTACTCTTATTATTATCAATCTAATTCATATTATTAGCCATATTATGCTTATATGATCGATAGGACGACAATTACTATACTTATTACTCTTATTATTATCAATCTAACTCATATTATTAGCCATATTATGCTTATATGATCGACAGAACGACAATTACTATACTTATTACACTCACTATTATCAATCTAACTCATATTATTAACCATATTATGCTTATATGATCGGTAGAACGATAATTACTATACTTATTACTCTTATTGTTATCAATCTAACTCATATTATTAGCCATATTATGCTTAAATGATCGATAGGACGACAATTACTATACTTATTACTCTTATTATTATCAATCTAACTCATATTATTAACCATATTATGCAGATATGATCGATAGAACGACATTTACTATACTCATTACTCTTATTATTATCAATCTAACTCATATTATTAGCCATATTACGCTTATATGATCTATAGGACGACAATTACTATACTTATTACTCTTATTATTATCAATCTAACTCATATTATTAGTCATATTACGCTTATATGATCGATAGGACGACAATTACTATACTTATTACTCTTATTATTATCAATCTAATTCATATTATTAGCCATATTATGCTTATACGATCGACAGAACGACAATTACTATACTTATTACACTCACTATTATCAATCTAACTCATATTATTAACCATATTATGCAGATATGATCGATAGAACGACAATTACTATACTCATTACTATTATTATTATCAATCTAACTCATATTATTAACCATATTATGCAGATATGATCGATAGAACGACATTTACTATACTCATTACTCTTATTATTATCAATCTAACTCATATTATTAGCCATATTATGCTTATATGATCGATAGAACTACATTTACTACACTCATTACTCTTATTATTATCAATCTAACTCATATTATTAGCCATATTATGCTTATATGATCGACAGAACGACAATTACTATACTTATTACACTCACTATTATCAATCTAACTCATATTATTAACCATATTATGCTTATATGATCGATAGAACGACAATTACTATACTTATTACTCTTATTATTATCAATCTAACTCATATTATTAGACATATTATGCTTATATGATCGACAGAACGACAATTACTATACTCAATACTCTTATTATTATCAATTAACTCATATTATTAGCCATATTATGCTTATGTGATCGAAGGAACGATAATTACTATACTTATTACTCTTATTATTATCAACCTAACTCATATTATTAACCATATTATGCTTATATGATCGGTAGAACGATAATTACTATACTTATTACTCTTATTATTGTCAATCTAACTCATATTATTAGTCATATTATGCTTATATGATCGATAGAACGACAATTACTATACTTATTACTCTTATTATTATCAATCTAACTCATATTATTAGCCATATTATGCTAATATGATCGAAAGAACGATAATTACTATACTTATTACTCTTATTATTATCAATCTAACTCATATTATTAGCCATATTATGCTTATATGATCGATAGAACTACATTTACTATACTCATTACTCTTATTATTATCAATCTAACTCATATTATTAGCCATATTATGCTTATGTGGTCGATAGAACGACAATTACTATACTTATTACCCTTATTATTATCAATCTAACTCATATTATTAGCCATATTATGCTTATATGATCGACAGAACGACAATTACTATACTTATTAAACTCACTATTATCAATCTAACTCATATTATTAACCATATTATGCAGATATGATCGATAGAACGACAATTACTATACTCATTACTCTTATTATTATCAATCTAACTCATATTATTAGCCATATTATGCCTATATGATCGATAGAACGACATTTACTATACTCATTACTCTTATTATTATCAATCTAACTCATATTATTAGCCATATTATGCTTATATGATCGATAGAACTACATTTACTATACTCATTACTCTTATTATTATCAATCTAACTCATATTATTAGCCATATTATGCTTATATGATCGACAGAACGACAATTACTATACTTATTACACTCACTATTATCAATCTAACTCATATTATTAACCATATTATGCTTATATGATCGATAGAACGACAATTACCATACTTATTACTCTTATTATTATCAATCTAACTCATATTATTAGACATATTATGCTTATATGATCGACAGAACGACAATTACTATACTCAATACTCTTATTATTATCAATCTAACTCATATTATTAGCCATATTACGCTTATATGATCGACAGGACGACAATTACTATTCTTATTACACTCCCTGTTATCAATCTAACTCATATTATTAACCATATTATGCTTATATGATCGGTAGAACGATAATTACTATACTTATTACTCTTATTATTATCAATCTAACTCATATTATTAGCCATATTATGCTTATATGATCGTCAGAACGACAATTACTATTCTTATTACACTCCCTGTTATCAATCTAACTCATATTATTAACCATATTATGTTTATATGATCGGTAGAACGATAATTACTATACTTATTACTCTTATTATTATTAATCTAACTCATATTATTAGCCATATTATGCTTATATGATCGATAGAACGACAATTACTATACTCATTACTCTTAATATTATCAGTATAACTCATATTTTTAGCCATAATATGCTTATATGATCGACAGAACGACAATTACTATACTTATTACACTTATTATTATCAATCTAACTCATATTATTAGCCATATTATGCCTATATGATCGATAGAACGACATTTACTATACTCATTACTCTTATTATCATCAATCTAACTCATATTATTAGCGATATTATGCTTATGTGATCGATAGAACGACAATTACTATACTTATTACTCTTATTATTATCAATCTAACTCATATTATTAGTCATATTACGCTTATATGATCGATAGGACGACAATTACTATACTTATTACTCTTATTATTATCAATCTAATTCATATTATTAGCCATATTATGCTTATATGATCGATAGGACGACAATTACTATACTTATTACTCTTATTATTATCAATCTAACTCATATTATTAGCCATATTATGCTTATATGATCGACAGAACGACAATTACTATACTTATTACACTCACTATTATCAATCTAACTCATATTATTAACCATATTATGCTTATATGATCGGTAGAACGATAATTACTATACTTATTACTCTTATTGTTATCAATCTAACTCATATTATTAGCCATATTATGCTTAAATGATCGATAGAACGACAATTACTATACTCATTACACTTATTATTATCAATCTAACTCATATTATTAGCCATATTATGCTTATATGATCGATAGGACGACAATTACTATACTCACTACTCTTATTGTTATCAATTAACTCATATTATTAGCCATATTATGCTTATGTGATCGATAGAACGACAATTACTATACTTATTACTCTTATTATTATCAATCTAACTCATATTATTAGCCATATTACGCTTATATGATCGATAGGACGACAATTACTATACTTATTACTCTTATTATTATCAATCTAATTCATATTATTAGCCATATTATGCTTATATGATCGATAGGACGACAATTACTATACTTATTACTCTTATTATTATCAATCTAACTCATATTATTAGCCATATTATGCTTATATGATCGACAGAACGACAATTACTATACTTATTACACTCACTATTATCAATCTAACTCATATTATTAACCATATTATGCAGATATGATCGATAGAACGACAATTACTATACTCATTACTATTATTATTATCAATCTAACTCATATTATTAACCATATTATGCAAATATGATCGATAGAACGACAATTACTATACTTATTACTCTTATTATTATCAATCTAACTCATATTATTAGCCATATTATGCTTATATGATCGATAGAACGACAATTACTATACTTATTACTCTTATTATTATCAATCTAACCCATATTATTAGCCATATTATGCCTATATGATCGATAGAACGACATTTACTATACTCATTACTCTTATTATTATCAATCTAACTCATATTATTAGCGATATTATGCTTATGTGATCGATAGAACGACAATTACTATACTTATTACTCTTATTATTATCAATCTAACTCATATTATTAGCCATATTACGCTTATATGATCGATAGGACGACAATTACTATACTTATTACTCTTATTATTATCAATCTAATTCATATTATTAGCCATATTATGCTTATATGATCGATAGGACGACAATTACTATACTTATTACTCTTATTATTATCAATCTAACTCATATTATTAGCCATATTATGCTTATATGATCGACAGAACGACAATTACTATACTTATTACACTCACTATTATCAATCTAACTCATATTATTAACCATATTATGCAGATATGATCGATAGAACGACAATTACTATACTCATTACTATTATTATTATCAATCTAACTCATATTATTAACCATATTATGCAAATATGATCGATAGAACGACAATTACTATACTTATTACTCTTATTATTATCAATCTAACTCATATTATTAGCCATATTATGCTTATATGATCGATAGAACGACAATTACTATACTTATTACTCTTATTCTTATCAATCTAACCCATATTATTAGCCATATTATGCTAATATGATCGATAGAACGAGATTTACTATACTCATTACTCATATTATTATCAATCTAACTCATATTATTAGCCATATTATGCTTATGTGGTCGATAGAACGACAATTACTATACTTATTACTCTTATTATTATCAATCTAACGCATATTATTAGCCATATTATGCTTATATGATCGACAGAACGACAATTACTGTACTTATTACACTCACTATTATCAATCTAACTCATATTATTAACCATATTATGCAGATATGATCGATAGAATGACAATTACAATACTGATTACTCTTATTATTATCAATCTAACTCATATTATTAGCCATATTATGCTTATATGATCGACAGAACGACAATTACTATTCTTATTACAATCCCTGTGATCAATCTAACTCATATTATTAACCATATTATGCTTATATGACCGGTAGAACGATAATTACTATACTTATTACTCATATTATTATCAATCCAACTCATATTATTAGCCATATTATGCTTATATGATCGATAGAACGACAATTACTATACTCATTACTCTTAATATTATCAATATAACTCATATTTTCAGCCATAATATGCTTATATGATCGATAGAACGACAATTACTATACTTATTACACTTATTATTATCAATCTAACTCATATTATTAGCCATATTATGCTAATATGATCGATAGAACGACAATTACTATACTTATTACTCTTATTATTATCAATCTAACTCATATTATTAGCCATATTATGCTAATATGATCGATAGAACGAGATTTACTATACTCATTACTCTTATTATTATCAATCTAACTCATATTATTAGCCATATTATGCAAATATGATCGATAGAACGACAATTACCATACTTATTACTCTTATTATTATCAATCTAACTCATATTATTAGACATATTATGCTTATATGATCGACAGAACGACAATTACTATACTCAATACTCTTATTATTATCAATCTAACTCATATTATTAGCCATATTACGCTTATATGATCGACAGGACGACAATTACTATTCTTATTACACTCCCTGTTATCAATCTAACTCATATTATTAACCATATTATGCTTATATGATCGGTAGAACGATAATTACTATACTTATTACTCTTATTATTATCAATCTAACTCATATTATTAGCCATATTATGCTTATATGATCGTCAGAACGACAATTACTATTCTTATTACACTCCCTGTTATCAATCTAACTCATATTATTAACCATATTATGTTTATATGATCGGTAGAACGATAATTACTATACTTATTACTCTTATTATTATTAATCTAACTCATATTATTAGCCATATTATGCTTATATGATCGATAGAACGACAATTACTATACTCATTACTCTTAATATTATCAGTATAACTCATATTTTTAGCCATAATATGCTTATATGATCGACAGAACGACAATTACTATACTTATTACACTTATTATTATCAATCTAACTCATATTATTAGCCATATTATGCCTATATGATCGATAGAACGACATTTACTATACTCATTACTCTTATTATCATCAATCTAACTCATATTATTAGCGATATTATGCTTATGTGATCGATAGAACGACAATTACTATACTTATTACTCTTATTATTATCAATCTAACTCATATTATTAGTCATATTACGCTTATATGATCGATAGGACGACAATTACTATACTTATTACTCTTATTATTATCAATCTAATTCATATTATTAGCCATATTATGCTTATATGATCGATAGGACGACAATTACTATACTTATTACTCTTATTATTATCAATCTAACTCATATTATTAGCCATATTATGCTTATATGATCGACAGAACGACAATTACTATACTTATTACACTCACTATTATCAATCTAACTCATATTATTAACCATATTATGCTTATATGATCGGTAGAACGATAATTACTATACTTATTACTCTTATTGTTATCAATCTAACTCATATTATTAGCCATATTATGCTTAAATGATCGATAGAACGACAATTACATACTCATTACTCTTATTATTATCAATCTAACTCATATTATTAGCCATATTATGCTTATATGATCGATAGAACTACATTTACTATACTCATTACTCTTATTATTATCAATCTAACTCATATTATTAGCGATATTATGCTTATGTGATCGATAGAACGACAATTACTATACTTATTACTCTTATTATTATCAATCTAACTCATATTATTAGCCATATTACGCTTATATGATCGATAGGACGACAATTACTATACTTATTACTCTTATTATTACCAATCTAATTCATATTATTAGCCATATTATGCTTATATGATCGATAGGACGACAATTACTATACTTATTACTCTTATTATTATCAATCTAACTCATATTATTAGCCATATTATGCTTATATGATCGACAGAACGACAATTACTATACCTATTACACTCACTATTATCAATCTAACTCATATTATTAACCATATTATGCAGATATGATCGATAGAACGACAATTACTATACTCATTACTATTATTATTATCAATCTAACTCATATTATTAACCATATTATGCAAATATGATCGATAGAACGACAATTACTATACTTATTACTCTTATTATTATCAATCTAACTCATATTATTAGCCATATTATGCTTATATGATCGATAGAACGACAATTACTATACTTATTACTCTTATTATTATCAATCTAACCCATATTATTAGCCATATTATGCCTATATGATCGATAGAACGACATTTACTATACTCATTACTCTTATTATTATCAATCTAACTCATATTATTAGCGATATTATGCTTATGTGATCGATAGAACGACAATTACTATACTTATTACTCTTATTATTATCAATCTAACTCATATTATTAGCCATATTACGCTTATATGATCGATAGGACGACAATTACTATACTTATTACTCTTATTATTATCAATCTAATTCATATTATTAGCCATATTATGCTTATATGATCGATAGGACGACAATTACTATACTTATTACTCTTATTATTATCAATCTAACTCATATTATTAGCCATATTATGCTTATATGATCGACAGAACGACAATTACTATACTTATTACACTCACTATTATCAATCTAACTCATATTATTAACCATATTATGCAGATATGATCGATAGAACGACAATTACTATACTCATTACTATTATTATTATCAATCTAACTCATATTATTAACCATATTATGCAAATATGATCGATAGAACGACAATTACTATACTTATTACTCTTATTATTATCAATCTAACTCATATTATTAGCCGAATTATGCTTATATGATCGATAGAACGACAATTACTATACTCATTACTCTTATTATTATCAATCTAACTCATATTATTAGCCATATTATGCTTATATGATCGATAGAACGACAATTACTATACTCATTACTCTTATTATTATCAATCTAACTCATATTATTAGCCATATTATGCTTATATGATCGATAGAACTACATTTACTATACTCATTACTCTTATTATTATCAATCTAACTCATATTATTAGCGATATTATGCTTATGTGATCGATAGAACGACATTTACTATACTTATTACTCTTATTATTATCAATCTAACTCATATTATTAGCCATATTATGCTTATGTGATCGATACAACGACAATTACTATACTTATTACTCTTATTGTTATCAATCTAACTCATATTATTAGCCATATTACGCTTATATGATCGATAGGACGACAATTACTATACTTATTACTCTTATTATTATCAATCTAATTCATATTATTAGCCATATTATGCTTATATGATCGATAGGACGACAATTACTATACTTATTACTCTTATTATTATCCATCTAACTCATATTATTAGCCATATTATGCTTATATGATCGACAGAACGACAATTACTATACTTATTACACTCACTATTATCAATCTAACTCATATTATTAACCATATTATGCAGATATGATCGATAGAACGACAATTACTATACTCATTACTATTATTATTATCAATCTAACTCATATTATTAACCATATTATGCAAATATGATCGATAGAACGACAATTACTATACTTATTACTCTTATTATTATCAATCTAACTCATATTATTAGCCATATTATGCTTATATGATCGATAGAACGACATTTACTATACTCATTACTCTTATTATTATCAATCTAACTCATATTATTAGCGATATTATGCTTATGTGATCGATAGAACGACAATTACTATACTTATTACTCTTATTATTATCAATCTAACTCATATTATTAGCCATATTACGCTTATATGATCGATAGGACGACAATTACTATACTTATTACTCTTATTATTATCAATCTAATTCATATTATTAGCCATATTATGCTTAAATGATCGATAGGACGACAATTACTATACTTATTACTCTTATTATTATCAATCTAACTCATATTATTAGCCATATTATGCTTATATGATCGACAGAACGACAATTACTATACTTATTACACTCACTATTATCAATCTAACTCATATTATTAACCATATTATGCAGATATGATCGATAGAACGACAATTACTATACTCATTACTCTTATTATTATCAATCTAACTCATATTATTAACCATATTATGCAAATATGATCGATAGAACGACAATTACTATACTTATTACTCTTATTATTATCAATCTAACTCATATTATTAACCATATTATGCTTATATGATCGATAGAACGACAATTACTATACTTATTACTCTTATTATTATCAATCTAACCCATATTATTAGCCATATTATGCTAATATGATCGATAGAACGACAATTACTGTACTTATTACACTCACTATTATCAATCTAACTCATATTATTAACCGTATTATGCAGATATGATCGATAGAATGACAATTACAATACTGATTACTCTTATTATTATCAATCTTACTCATATTATTAGCCATATTATGCTTATATGATCGACAGGACGACAATTACTATTCTTATTACACTCCCTGTTATCAATCTAACTCATATTATTAACCATATTATGCTTATATGATCGGTAGAACGATAATTACTAAACTTATTACTCTTATTATTATCAATCTAACTCATATTATTAGCCGAATTATGCTTATATGAACGATAGAACGACAATTACTATACTCATTACTCTTATTATTATCAATCTAACGCATATTATTAGCCATATTATGCTTATATGATCGATAGAACGACAATTACTATACTCATTACTCTTATTATTATCAATTAACTCATATTATTAGCCATATTATGCTTATGTGGTCGATAGAACGACAATTACTATACTTATTACTCTTATTATTATCAATCTAACGCATATTATTAACCATATTATGCTTATATGATCGATAGAACGACAATTACTATACGTATTACTCTTATTATTATCAATCTAACTCATATTATTAGCCATATTATGCGTATATGATCGACAGAGCGACAATTACTATACTTATTACACTCACTATTATCAATCTAACTCATATTATTAACCATATTATGCAGATATGATCGATAGAACGACAATTACTATTCTCATTACTCTTATTATTATCAATCTAACTCATCTTATTAGCCATATTATGCTTATATGATCGACAGAACGACAATTACTATTCTTATTACACTCCCTGTTATCAATCTAACTCATATTATTAACCATATTATGCAGATATGATCGATAGAACGACAATTGCTATACTGATTATTCTTATTATTATCAATCTAACTCATATTATTAGCCATATTATGCTTATATGATCGACAGAACGACAATTACTATACTCATTACTCTTATTATTATCAATTAACTCATATTATTAGCCATATTATGCTTATGTGGTCGATAGAACGATAATTACTATACTTATTACTCTTATTATTATCAATCTAACTCATATTATTAGCCAAATTATGCTTATATGATCGATAGAACGACAATTACTATACTTATTACTCTTATTATTATCAATCTAACTCATATTATTAGCCATATTATGCTTATATGATCGACAGAACGACTATTACTATACTTATTACATTCACTATTATCAATCTAACTCATATTATTAACCATATTATGCAGATATGATCGATAGAACGACAATTGCTATACTGATTATTCTTATTATTATCAATCTAACTCATATTATTAGCCATATTATGCTTATATGATCGATAGAACGACAATTACTATACTTATTACTCTTATTATTATCAATCTAACTCATATTATTAGCCATATTATGTTTATGTGGTCGATAGAACGACAATTACTATACTTATTACTCTTATTATTATCAATCTAACTCATATTATTAGCCATATTATGCTTATATGATCGACAGAACGACAATTACTGTACTTATTACACTCACTATTATCAATCTGACTCATATTATTAACCATATTATGCAGATATGATCGATAGAACGACAATTACTATACTGATTACTCTTATTATTATCAATCTAACTCATATTATTTGCCATATTATGCTTATATGATCGATAGAACGACAATTACTATACGTATTACTCTTATTATTATCAATCTAACTCATATTATTAGCCATATTATGCTTATATGATCGACAGAACGACAATTACTATACTTATTACACTCACTATTATCAATCTAACTCATATTATTAACCATATTATGC
Source organism: Megachile rotundata (assembly GCF_050947335.1). Classification (NCBI taxonomy): domain Eukaryota; kingdom Metazoa; phylum Arthropoda; class Insecta; order Hymenoptera; family Megachilidae; genus Megachile; species Megachile rotundata. Next base: position 116,409 of record NW_027473816.1, read on the forward strand.
AGATATGATCGATAGAACGACAATTACTATTCTCATAACTCTTATGATTATCAATCTAACTCATCTTATTAGCCATATTATGCTTATATGATCGACAGAACGACAATTACTATACTTATTACACTCACTATTATCAATCTAACTCATATTATTAACCATATTATGCAGATATGATCGATAGAACGACAATTACTATACTCATTACTCTTATTATTATCAATCTAACCCATCTTATTAGCCATATTATGCTTATATGATCGACAGAACGACAATTGCTATTCTTATTACACTCCCTGTTATCAATCTAACTCATATTATTAACCATATTATGCTCATATGATCGGTAGGACGATAATTACTATACTTATTACTCTTATTATTATCAATCTAACTCATATTATTAGCCGAATTATGCATATATGATCGATAGAACGACAATTACTATACTCATTACTCTTATTATTATCAATCTAACTCATATTATTAGCCATATTATGCTTATATGATCGATAGGACGACAATTACTATACACATTACTCTTATTATTATCAATCTAACTCATATTATTAACCATATTATGCAAATATGATCGACAGAACGACAATTACTATACTTAATACTCTTATTATTATCAATCTAAATCATATTACTAGCCATATTATGCTTATATGATCGATAGAACGACAATTACTATACTTATTACTCTTATTATTATCAATCTAACTCATATTATTAGCCATATTATGCTAATATGATCGAAAGAACGATAATTACTATACTTATTACTCTTATTATTATCAATCTAACTCATATTATTAGCCATATTATGCTTATGTGATCGATCGAACGACAATTACTATACTTATTACTCTTATTATTATCAATCTAACTCATATTATTAGCCATATTATGCTTATATGATCGATAGAACGACAATTACTATACTCATTACTCTTAATATTATCAATCTAACTCATATTATTAGCCATAATATGCTTATATGATCGATAGAACGACAATTACTATACTTATTACACTTATTATTATCAATCTAACTCATATTATTAGCCATATTATACTAATATGATCGATAGAACGACAATTACTATACTTATTACTCTTATTATTATCAATCTAACTCATATTATTAGCCATATTATGCTAATATGATCGATAGAACGAGATTTACTATACTCATTACTCTTATTATTATCAATCTGACTCATATTATTAGCCATATTATGCTTATATGAGCGACAGAACGACAATTACTATACTTATTACACTCACTATTATCAATCTAACTCATATTATTAGCCATATTATGCTTATATGATCGATAGGACGACAATTACTATACACATTACTCGTATTATTATCAATCTAACTCATATTATTAACCATATTATGCAAATATGATCGATAGAACGACAATTACTATACTTAATACCCTTATTATTATCAATCTAAATCATATTATTAGCCATATTATGCTTATATGATCGATAGAACGACATTTACTATACTTATTACTCTTATTATTATCAATCTAACTCATATTATTAGCCATATTATGCCAATATGATCGATAGAACGAGATTTACTATACTCATTACTCTTATTATTATCAATCTAACTCATATTATTAGCGATATTATGCTTATGTGATCGATAGAACGACAATTACTATACTCACTACTCTTATTATTATCAATCTAACTAATATTATTAGGAATAATATGCTTATATGATTGATAGAACGTCAATTACTATACTTATTACTCTTATTATTATCAATCTAACTCATATTATTAGCCATATTATGCTAATATGATCGATAGAACTAGATTTACTATACTCATTACTCTTATTATTATCAATCTAAATCATATTATTAGCCATATTATGCTTATATGATCGATAGAACGACAATTACTATACTTATTACTCTTATTATTATCAATCTAACTCATATTATTAGCCATATTATGCTAATATGATCGAAAGAACGATAATTACTATACTTATTACCCTTATTATTATCAATCTAACTCATATTATTAGCCATATTATGCTTATGTGATCGATCGAACGACAATTACTATACTTATTACTCTTATTATTATCAATCTAACTCATATTATTAGCCATATTATGCTTATATGAGCGACAGAACGACAATTACTATACTTATTACACTCACTATTATCAATCTAACTCATATTATTAACCATATTATGCAGATATGATCGATAGAACGACAATTACTCTACTCATTACTCTTATTATTATCAATCTAACTCATATTATTAGCCATATTATGCTTATATGATCGATAGAACGACAATTACTATACTCATTACTCTTAATATTATCAATCTAACTCATATTATTAGCCATAATATGCTTATATGATCGATAGAACGACAATTACTATACTTATTACACTTATTATTATCAATCTAACTCATATTATTAGCCATATTATACTAATATGATCGATAGAACGACAATTACTATACTTATTACTCTTATTATTATCAATCTAACTCATATTATTAGCCATATTATGCTAATATGATCGATAGAACGAGATTTACTATACTCATTACTCTTATTATTATCAATCTGACTCATATTATTAGCCATATTATGCTTATATGAGCGACAGAACGACAATTACTATACTTATTACACTCACTATTATCAATCTAACTCATATTATTAGCCATATTATGCTTATATGATCGATAGGACGACAATTACTATACACATTACTCTTATTATTATCAATCTAACTCATATTATTAACCATATTATGCAAATATGATCGATAGAACGACAATTACTATACTTAATACTCTTATTATTATCAATCTAAATCATATTATTAGCCATATTATGCTTATATGATCGATAGAACGACATTTACTATACTTATTACTCTTATTATTATCAATCTAACTCATATTATTAGCCATATTATGCCTATATGATCGATAGAACGAGATTTACTATACTCATTACTCTTATTATTATCAATCTAACTCATATTATTAGCGATATTATGCTTATGTGATCGATAGAACGACAATTACTATACTCACTACTCTTATTATTATCAATCTAACTAATATTATTAGCCATAATATGCTTATATGATTGATAGAACGACAATTACTATACTTATTACTCTTATTATTATCAATCTAACTCATATTATTAGCCATATTATGCTAATATGATCGATAGAACTAGATTTACTATACTCATTACTCTTATTATTATCAATCTAAATCATATTATTAGCCATATTATGCTTATATGATCGATAGAACGACAATTACTATACTTATTACTCTTATTATTATCAATCTAACTCATATTATTAGCCATATTATGCTAATATGATCGAAAGAACGATAATTACTATACTTATTACCCTTATTATTATCAATCTAACTCATATTATTAGCCATATTATGCTTATGTGATCGATCGAACGACAATTACTATACTTATTACTCTTATTATTATCAATCTAACTCATATTATTAGCCATATTATGCTTATATGAGCGACAGAACGACAATTACTATACTTATTACACTCACTATTATCAATCTAACTCATATTATTAACCATATTATGCAGATATGATCGATAGAACGACAATTACTATACTCATTACTCTTATTATTATCAATCTAACTCATATTATTAGCCATATTATGCCTATATGATCGATAGAACGAGATTTACTATACTCATTACTCTTATTATTATCAATCTAACTCATATTATTAGCGATATTATGCTTATGTGATCGATAGAACGACAATTACTTTACTCACTACTCTTATTATTATCAATATAACTAATATTATTAGCCATAATATGCTTATATGATTGATAGAACGACAATTACTATACTTATTACTCTTATTATTATCAATCTAACTCATATTATTAGCCATATTATGCTAATATGATCGATAGAACTAGATTTACTATACTCATTACTCTTATTATTATCAATCTAACTCATATTATTAGCCATATTATGTAAATATGATCGATAGAACGACAACTACTATACATATTACTCTTATTATTATCAATCTAACTCATATTATTAGCCATATTATGCTTATATGATCGATAGGACGTCAATTACTATACTTATTACTCTTATTATTATCAATCTAACTCATATTATTAACCATATTATGCAAATATGATCGATAGAACGACAATTACTATACTTAATACTCTTATTATTATCAATCTAAATCATATTATTAGCCATATTATGCTTATATGATCGATAGAACGACAATTACTATTCTTATTACACTCCCTGTTATCAATCTAACTCATATTATTAACCATGTTATGTTTATATGATCGGTAGAACGATAATTACTATACTTATTACTCTTATTGTTATCAATCTAACTCATATTATTAGCCAAATTATGCTTATATGATCGATAGAACGACAATTACTATACTTATTACTCTTATTATTATCAATCTAACTCATATTATTAGCCATATTATGCTTATATGATCGACAGAACGACAATTACTATACTTATTACACTCACTATTATCAATCTAACTCATATTATTAACCATATTATGCAGATATGATCGATAGAACAACAATTGCTATACTGATTATTCTTATTATTATCAATCTAACTCATATTATTAGCCATATTATGCTTATATGATCGATAGAACGACAATTACTATACTTATTACTCTTATTATTATCAATGTAACTCATATTATTAGCCATATTATGCTTATATGAGCGACAGAACGACAATTACTATACTTATTACACTCACTATTATCAATCTAACTCATATTATTAACCATATTATGCAGATATGATCGATAGAACGACAATTGCTATACTCATTACTCTTATTATTATCAATCTAACCCATCTTATTAGCCATATTATGCTTATATGATCGACAGAACGACAATTGCTATTCTTATTACACTCCCTGTTATCAATCTAACTCATATTATTAACCATATTATGCTCATATGATCGGTAGAACGATAATTACTATACTTATTACTCTTATTATTATCAATCTAACTCATATTATTAGCCGAATTATGCTTATATGATCGATAGAACGACAATTACTATACTCATTACTCTTATTATTATCAATCTAACTCATATTATTAGCCATATTATGCTTATATGATCGATAGGACGACAATTACTGTACACATTACTCTTATTATTATCAATCTAACTCATATTATTAACCATATTATGCAAATATGATCGATAGAACGGCAATTACTATACTTAATGCTCTTATTATTATCAATCTAAATCATATTATTAGCCATATTATGCTTATATGATCGATAGAACGACATTTACTATACTTATTACTCTTATTATTATCAATCTAACTCATATTATTTACCATATTATGCAAATATGATCGATAGAACGACAATTACTATACTTAATACTCTTATTATTATCAATCTAAATCATATTATTAGCCATATTATGCTTATATGATCGATAGAACGACAATTACTATACTTATTACTCTTATTATTATCAATCTAACTCATATTATTAGCCATATTATGCTAATATGATCGAAAGAACGATAATTACTATACTTATTACTCTTATTATTATCAATCTAACTCATATTATTAGCCATATTATGCTTATGTGATCGATCGAACGACAATTACTATACTTATTACTCTTATTATTATCAATCTAACTCATATTATTAGCCATATTATGCTTATATGAGCGACAGAACGACAATTACTATACTTATTACACTCACTATTATCAATCTAACTCATATTATTAACCATATTATGCAGATATGATCGATAGAACGACAATTACTATACTCATTACTCTTATTATTATCAATCTAACTCATCTTATTAGCCATATTATGCTTATATGATCGACAGAACGACAATTACTATTCTTATTACACGCCCTGTTATCAATCTAACTCATATTATTAACCATATTATGCTCATATGATCGGTAGAACGATAATTACTATACTTATTACTCTTTTTATTATCAATGTAACTCATATTATTAGCCGAATTATGCTTATATGATCGATAGAACGACAATTACTATACTCATTACTCTTATTATTATCAATCTAACTCATATTATTAGCCATATTATGCTTATATGATCGATAGGACGACAATTACTATACACATTACTCTTATTATTATCAATCTAACTCATATTACTTACCATATTATGCAAATATGATCGATAGAACGACAATTACTATACTTAGTACTCTTATTATTATCAATCTAAATCATATTATTAGCCATATTATGCTTATATGATCGATAGAACGACATTTACTATACTTATTACTCTTATTATTATCAATCTAACTCATATTATTAGCCATATTATGCCTATATGATTGATAGAACGAGATTTACTATACTCATTACTCTTATTATTATCAATCTAACTCATATTATTAGCGATATTATGCTTATGTGATCGATAGAACGACAATTACTATACTCACTACTCTTATTATTATCAATCAAACTAATATTATTAGCCATAATATGCTTATATGATTGATAGAACGACAATTACTATACTTATTACTCTTATTATTATCAATCTAACTCATATTATTAGCCATATTATGCTAATATGATCGATAGAACTAGATTTACTATACTCATTACTCTTATTATTATCAATCTAACTCATATTATTAGCCATATTATGTAAATATGATCGATAGGACGACAATTACTATACTTATTACTCTTATTATTATCAATCTAATCCCATATTATTAGCCATATTATGCTAATATGATCGATAGAACGAGATTTACTATACTCATTACTCACATTATTATCAATCTAACTCATATCATTAGCCATATTATGCTTATATGATCGGTAGAACGACTATTACTATACTCACTACTATTATTATTATCACTCTAACTCATATTGTTAGTCATATTATGCTTATATGATCGATAGAACGACAATTACTATACTCACTACTCTTATTATTATCAATCTAACTCATATCATTAGCCATATTATGCTTATATGATCGATAGAACGACAATTACTATACTTATTACTCTTATTATTATCAATCTAACTCATATTATTAGCCATATTATGTTTATGTGGTCGATAGAACGACAATTACTATACTTATTACTCTTATTATTATCAATCTAACTCATATTATTAGCCATATTATGCTTATATGAACGACAGAACGACAATTACTGTACTTATTACACTCACTATTATCAATCTGACTCATATTATTAACCATATTATGCAGATATGATCGATAGAACGACAATTACTATACTGATTACTCTTATTATTATCAATCTAACTCATATTATTTGCCATATTATGCTTATATGATCGATAGAACGACAATTACTATACGTATTACTCTTATTATTATCAATCTAACTCATATTATTAGCCATATTATGCTTATATGATCGACAGAACGACAATTACTATACTTATTACACTCACTATTATCAATCTAACTCATATTATTAACCATATTATGCAGATATGATCGATAGAACGACAATTACTATTCTCATAACTCTTATGATTATCAATCTAACTCATCTTATTAGCCATATTATGCTTATATGATCGACAGAACGACAATTACTATTCTTATTACACTCCCTGTTATCAATCTAACTCATATTATTAACCATGTTATGTTTATATGATCGGTAGAACGATAATTACTATACTTATTACTCTTATTGTTATCAATCTAACTCATATTATTAGCCAAATTATGCTTATATGATCGACAGAACGACAATTACTATACTTATTACTCTTATTATTATCAATCTAACTCATATTATTAGCCATATTATGCTTATATGATCGACAGAACGACAATTACTATACTTATTACACTCACTATTATCAATCTAACTCATATTATTAACCATATTATGCAGATATGATCGATAGAACAACAATTGCTATACTGATTCTCCTTATTATTATCAATCTAACTCATATTATTAGCCATACTATGCTTATATGATCGATAGAACGACAATTACTATACTTATTACTCTTATTATTATCAATGTAACTCATATTATTAGCCATATTATGCTTATATGAGCGACAGAACGACAATTACTATACTTATTACACTCACTATTATCAATCTAACTCATATTATTAACCATATTATGCAGATATGATCGATAGAACGACAATTGCTATACTCATTACTCTTATTATTATCAATCTAACCCATCTTATTAGCCATATTATGCTTATATGATCGACAGAACGTCAATTGCTATTCTTATTACACTCCCTGTTATCAATCTAACTCATATTATTAACCATGTTATGTTTATATGATCGGTAGAACGATAATTACTATACTTATTACTCTTATTGTTATCAATCTAACTCATATTATTAGCCAAATTATGCTTATATGATCGATAGAACGACAATTACTATACTTATTACTCTTATTATTATCAATCTAACTCATATTATTAGCCATATTATGCTTATATGATCGACAGAACGACAATTACTATACTTATTACACTCACTATTATCAATCTAACTCATATTATTAACCATATTATGCAGATATGATCGATAGAACAACAATTGCTATACTGATTATTCTTGTTATTATCAATCTAACTCATATTATTAGCCATATTATGCTTATATGATCGATAGAACGACAATTACTATACTTATTACTCTTATTATTATCAATGTAACTCATATTATTAGCCATATTATGCTTATATGAGCGACAGAACGACAATTACTATACTTATTACACTCACTATTATCAATCTAACTCATATTATTAACCATATTATGCAGATATGATCGATAGAACGACAATTGCTATACTCATTACTCTTATTATTATCAATCTAACCCATCTTATTAGCCATATTATGCTTATATGATCGACAGAACGACAATTGCTATTCTTATTACACTCCCTGTTATCAATCTAACTCATATTATTAACCATATTATGCTCATATGATCGGTAGAACGATAATTACTATACTTATTACTCTTATTATTATCAATCTAACTCATATTATTAGCCGAATTATGCTTATATGATCGATAGAACGACAATTACTATACTCATTACTCTTATTATTATCAATCTAACTCATATTATTAGCCATATTATGCTTATATGATCGATAGGACGACAATTACTGTACACATTACTCTTATTATTATCAATCTAACTCATATTATTAACCATATTATGCAAATATGATCGATAGAACGGCAATTACTATACTTAATGCTCTTATTATTATCAATCTAAATCATATTATTAGCCATATTATGCTTATATGATCGATAGAACGACATTTACTATACTTATTACTCTTATTATTATCAATCTAACTCATATTATTTACCATATTATGCAAATATGATCGATAGAACGACAATTACTATACTTAATACTCTTATTATTATCAATCTAAATCATATTATTAGCCATATTATGCTTATATGATCGATAGAACGACAATTACTATACTTATTACTCTTATTATTATCAATCTAACTCATATTATTAGCCATATTATGCTAATATGATCGAAAGAACGATAATTACTATACTTATTACTCTTATTATTATCAATCTAACTCATATTATTAGCCATATTATGCTTATGTTGATCGATCGAACGGACAATTACTATACTTATTACTCTTATTATTATCAATCTAACTCATATTATTAGCTCATTATGCTTATATGTAGCCGACAGAACGACAATTACTATACTTATTACACTCACTATTATCAATCTAACTCATATTATTAACCATATTATGCAGATATGATCGATAGAACGTCAATTACTATACTCATTACTCTTATTATTATCAATCTAACTCATCTTATTAGCCATATTATGCTTATATGATCGACAGAACGACAATTACTATTCTTATTACACTCCCTGTTATCAATCTAACTCATATTATTAACCATATTATGCTCATATGATCGGTAGAACGATAATTACTATACTTATTACTCTTATTATTATCAATGTAACTCATATTATTAGCCGAATTATGCTTATATGATCGATAGAACGACAATTACTATACTCATTACTCTTATTATTATCAATCTAACTCATATTATTAGCCATATTATGCTTATATGATCGATAGGACGACAATTACTATACACATTACTCTTATTATTATCAATCTAACTCATATTATTTACCATATTATGCAAATATGATCGATAGAATGACAATTACTATACTTAGTACTCTTATTATTATCAATCTAAATCATATATTAGCCATATTATGCTTATATGATCGATAGGACGTCAATTACTATACTTATTACTCTTATTATTATCAATCTAACTCATATTATTAACCATATTATGCAAATATGATCGATAGAACGACAATTACTATACTTATTACTCTTATTATTATCAATCTAACTCATATTATTAGCCATATTATGCTTATGTGATCGATCGAACGACAATTACTATACTTATTTACTCTTATTATTATCAATCTAACTCATATTATTAGCCATATTATGCTTATATGATCGATAGAACGACAATTACTATACTCATTACTCTTAATATTATCAATCTAACTCATATTATTAGCCATAATATGCTTATATGATCGATAGAACGACAATTACTATACTTATTACACTTATTATTATCAATCTAACTCATATTATTAGCCATATTATACTAATATGATCGATAGAACGACAATTACTATACTTATTACTCTTATTATTATCAATCTAACTCATATTATTAGCCATATTATGCTAATATGATCGATAGAACGAGATTTACTATACTCATTACTCTTATTATTATCAATCTGACTCATATTATTAGCCATATTATGCTTATATGAGCGACAGAACGACAATTACTATACTTATTACACTCACTATTATCAATCTAACTCATATTATTAGCCATATTATGCTTATGTGATCGATCGAACGACAATTACTATACTTATTACTCTTATTATTATCAATCTAACTCATATTATTAGCCATATTATGCTTATATGAGCGACAGAACGACAATTACTATACTTATTACACTCACTATTATCAATCTAACTCATATTATTAACCATATTATGCAGATATGATCGATAGAACGACAATTACTATACTCATTACTCTTATTATTATCAATCTAACTCATATTATTAGCCATATTATGCCTATATGATCGATAGAACGAGATTTACTATACTCATTACTCTTATTATTATCAATCTAACTCATATTAGCGATATTATGCTTATGTGATCGATAGAACGACAATTACTATACTCACTACTCTTATTATTATCAATATAACTAATATTATTAGCCATAATATGCTTATATGATTGATAGAACGACAATTACTATACTTATTACTCTTATTATTATCAATCTAACTCATATTATTAGCCATATTATGCTAATATGATCGATAGAACTAGATTTACTATACTCACTACTCTTATTATTATCAATCTAACTAATATTATTAGCCATATTATGTAAATATGATCGATAGAACGACAACTACTATACATATTACTCTTATTATTATCAATCTAACTCATATTATTAGCCATATTATGCTTATATGATCGATAGGACGTCAATTACTATACTTATTACTCTTATTATTATCAATCTAACTCATATTATTAACCATATTATGCAAATATGATCGATAGAACGACAATTACTATACTTAATACTCTTATTATTATCAATCTAAATCATATTATTAGCCATATTATGCTTATATGATCGATAGAACGACAATTACTATACTTATTACTCTTATTATTATCAATCTAACTCATATTATTAGCCATATTATGCTAATATGATCGAAAGAACGATAATTACTATACTTATTACTCTTATTATTATCAATCTAACTCATATTATTAGCCATATTATGCTTATGTGATCGATCGAACGACAATTACTATACTTATTACTCTTATTATTATCAATCTAACTCATATTATTAGCCATATTATGCTTATATGAGCGACAGAACGACAATTACTATACTTATTACACTCACTATTATCAATCTAACTCATATTATTATTAACCATATTATGCAGATATGATCGATAGAACGACAATTACTATACTCATTACTCTTATTATTATCAATCTAACTCATCTTATTAGCCATATTATGCTTATATGATCGACAGAACGACAATTACTATTCTTATTACACTCCCTGTTATCAATCTAACTCATATTATTAACCATATTATGCTCATATGATCGGTAGAACGATAATTACTATACTTATTACTCTTTTTATTATCAATGTAACTCATATTATTAGCCGAATTATGCTTATATGATCGATAGAACGACAATTACTATACTCATTACTCTTATTATTATCAATCTAACTCATATTATTAGCCATATTATGCTTATATGATCGATAGGACGACAATTACTATACACATTACTCTTATTATTATCAATCTAACTCATATTACTTACCATATTATGCAAATATGATCGATAGAACGACAATTACTATACTTAGTACTCTTATTATTATCAATCTAAATCATATTATTAGCCATATTATGCTTATATGATCGATAGAACGACATTTACTATACTTATTAGTCTTATTATTATCAATCTAACTCATATTATTAGCCATATTATGCCTATATGATTGATAGAACGAGATTTACTATACTCATTACTCTTATTATTATCAATCTAACTCATATTATTAGCGATATTATGCTTATGTGATCGATAGAACGACAATTACTATACTCACTACTCTTATTATTATCAATCAAACTAATATTATTAGCCATAATATGCTTATATGATTGATAGAACGACAATTACTATACTTATTACTCTTATTATTATCAATCTAACTCATATTATTAGCCATATTATGCTAATATGATCGATAGAACTAGATTTACTATACTCATTACTCTTATTATTATCAATCTAACTCATATTATTAGCCATATTATGTAAATATGATCGATAGGACGACAATTACTATACTTATTACTCTTATTATTATCAATCTAATCCCATATTATTAGCCATATTATGCTAATATGATCGATAGAACGAGATTTACTATACTCATTACTCATATTATTATCAATCTAACTCATATTATTAGCCATATTATGCTTATATGATCGATAGAACGACAATTACTATACTCATTACTCTTAATATTATCAATCTAACTCATATTATTAGCCATAATATGCTTATATGATCGATAGAACGACAATTACTATACTTATTACACTTATTATTATCAATCTAACTCATATTATTAGCCATATTATACTAATATGATCGATAGAACGACAATTACTATACTTATTACTCTTATTATTATCAATCTAACTCATATTATTAGCCATATTATGCTAATATGATCGATAGAACGAGATTTACTATACTCATTACTCTTATTATTATCAATCTGACTCATATTATTAGCCATATTATGCAAATATGATCGATAGAACCACAATTACTATACATATTACTCTTATTATTATCAATCTAACTCATATTATTAGCCATATTATGCTTATATGGTCGATAGGACGTCAATTACTATACTTATTACTCTTATTATTATCAATCTAACTCATATTATTAACCATATTATGCAAATATGATCGATAGAACGACAATTACTATACTCATTACTCTTAATATTATCAATCTAACTCATATTATTAGCCATAATATGCTTGTATGATCGATAGAACGACAATTACTATACTTATTACTCTTATTATTATCAATCTAACTCATATTATTAGCCATATTATGCTAATATGATCGATAGAACGAGATTTACTATACTCATTACTCTTATTATTATCAATCTGACTCATATTATTAGCCATATTATGCAAATATGATCGATAGAACGACAATTACTATACATATTACTCTTATTATTATCAATCTAACTCATATTATTAGCCATATTATGCTTATATGGTCGATAGGACGTCAATTACTATACTTATTACTCTTATTATTATCAATCTAACTCATATTATTAACCATATTATGCAAATATGATCGATAGAACGACAATTACTATACTCATTACTCTTAATATTATCAATCTAACTCATATTATTAGCCATAATATGCTTGTATGATCGATAGAACGACAATTACTATACTTATTACTCTTATTATTATCAATCTAACTCATATTATTAGCCATATTATGCTTATATGGTCGATAGGACGTCAATTACTATACTTATTACTCTTATTATTATCAATCTAACTCATATTATTAACCATATTATGCAAATATGATCGATAGAACGACAATTACTATACTCATTACTCTTATTATTATCAATCTAACTCATATTATTAGCCATATTATGCCTATATGATCGATAGAACGAGATTTACTATACTCATTACTCTTATTATTATCAATCTAACTCATATTATTAGCGATATTATGCTTATGTGATCGATAGAACGACAATTACTATACTCACTATTCTTATTATTATCAATATAACTAATATTATTAGCCATAATATGCTTATATGATTGATAGAACGACAATTACTATACTTATTACTCTTATTATTATCAATCTAACTCATATTATTAGCCATATTATGCTAATATGATCGATAGAACTAGATTTACTATACTCACTACTCTTATTATTATCAATCTAACTAATATTATTAGCCATATTATGTAAATATGATCGATAGAACGACAACTACTATACATATTACTCTTATTATTATCAATCTAACTCATATTATTAGCCATATTATGCTTATATGATCGATAGGACGTCAATTACTATACTTATTACTCTTATTATTATCAATCTAACTCATATTATTAACCATATTATGCAAATATGATCGATAGAACGACAATTACTATACTTAATACTCTTATTATTATCAATCTAAATCATATTATTAGCCATATTATGCTTATATGATCGATAGAACGACAATTACTATACTTATTACTCTTATTATTATCAATCTAACTCATATTATTAGCCATATTATGCTAATATGATCGAAAGAACGATAATTACTATACTTATTACTCTTATTATTATCAATCTAACTCATATTATTAGCCATATTATGCTTATGTGATCGATCGAACGGCAATTACTATACTTATTACTCTTATTATTATCAATCTAACTCATATTATTAGCCATATTATGCTTATATGATCGATAGAACGACAATTACTATACTCATTACTCTTAATATTATCAATCTAACTCATATTATTAGCCATAATATGCTTATATGATCGATAGAACGACAATTACTATACTTATTACACTTATTATTATCAATCTAACTCATATTATTAGCCATATTATACTAATATGATCGATAGAACGACAACTACTATACTTATTACTCTTATTATTATCAATCTAACTCATATTATTAGCCATATTATGCTAATATGATCGATAGAACGAGATTTACTATACTCACTACTCTTATTATTATCAATCTGACTCATATTATTAGCCATATTATGCAAATATGATCGATAGAACGACAATTACTATACATATTACTCTTATTATTATCAATCTAACTCATATTATTAGCCATATTATGCTTATATGGTCGATAGGACGTCAATTACTATACTTATTACTCTTATTATTATCAATCTAACTCATATTATTAACCATATTATGCAAATATGATCGATAGAACGACAATTACTATACTCATTACTCTTAATATTATCAATCTAACTCATATTATTAGCCATAATATGCTTGTATGATCGATAGAACGACAATTACTATACTTATTACACTTATTATTATCAATCTAACTTATATTATTAGCCATATTATGCTAATATGATCGATAGAGCGACAAATACTATACTTATTACTCTTATTATTATCAATCTAACCCATATTATTAGCCATATTATGCTAATATGATCGATAGAACGAGATTTACTATACTCATTACTCATATTATTATCAATCTAACTCATATCATTAGCCATATTATGCTTATATGATCGATAGAACGACTATTACTATACTCACTACTATTATTATTATCACTCTAACTCATATTATTAGCCATATTATGCTTATATGATCGATAGGACGACAATTACTATACTTATTACTCTTATTATTATCAATCTAACTCATATTATTAACCATATTATGCTTATATGATCGACAGAACGACAATTACTATACTTATTACTCTTATTATTATCAATCTAACTCATATTATTAACCATATTATGCAGATATGATCGATAGAACGACAATTACTATGCTCATTATTACTCTTATTATTATCAATCTAACTCATATTATTGGCCATATTATGCTTATATGATCGATAGGACGACAATACTATACTTATTACTCTTATTATTATCAATCTAATCCCATATTATTAGCCATATTATGCTAATATGATCGATAGAACGAGATTTACTATACTCATTACTCACATTATTATCAATCTAACTCATATCATTAGCCATATTATGCTTATATGATCGATAGAACGACTATTACTATACTCACTACTATTATTATTATCACTCTAACTCATATTGTTAGTCATATTATGCTTATATGATCGATAGATCGACAATTACTATACTCACTACTCTTATTATTATCAATCTAACTCATATCATTAGCCATAATATGCTTATATGATCGATAGAACGACAATTACTATACTTATTACTCTTATTATTATCAATCTAACTCATATTATTAGCCATATTATACTTATATGATCGATAGAACGACAACTACTATACTTATTACTCTTATTATTATCAATCTAACTCATATTATTAGCCATATTATGCTAATATGATCGATAGAACGAGATTTACTATACTCATTACTCTTATTATTATCAATCTGACTCATATTATTAGCCATATTATGCAAATATGATCGATAGAACGACAATTACTATACATATTACTCTTATTATTATCAATCTAACTCATATTATTAGCCATATTATGCTTATATGGTCGATAGGACGTCAATTACTATACTTATTACTCTTATTATTATCAATCTAACTCATATTATTAACCATATTATGCAAATATGATCGATAGAACGACAATTACTATACTCATTACTCTTAATATTATCAATCTAACTCATATTATTAGCCATAATATGCTTGTATGATCGATAGAACGACAATTACTATACTTATTACACTTATTATTATCAATCTAACTTATATTATTAGCCATATTATGCTAATATGATCGATAGAGCGACAAATACTATACTTATTACTCTTATTATTATCAATCTAACCCATATTATTAGCCATATTATGCTAATATGATCGATAGAACGAGATTACTATACTCATTACTCATATTATTATCAATCTAACTCATATCATTAGCCATATTATGCTTATATGATCGATAGAACGACTATTACTATACTCACTACTATTATTATATCACTCTAACTCATATTATTAGCCATATTATGCTTATATGATCGATAGGACGACAATTACTATACTTATTACTCTTATTATTATCAATCTAACTCATATTATTAACCATATTATGCTTATATGATCGACAGAACGACAATTACTATACTTATTACTCTTATTATTATCAATCTAACTCATATTATTAACCATATTATGCAGATATGATCGATAGAACGACAATTACTATGCTCATTACTCGTATTACTATCAATCTAACTCATATTATTGGCCATATTATGCTTATATGATCGATAGGACGACAATTACTATACTTATTACTCTTATTATTATCAATCTAATCCCATATTATTAGCCATATTATGCTAATATGATCGATAGAACGAGATTTACTATACTCATTACTCACATTATTATCAATCTAACTCATATCATTAGCCATATTATGCTTATATGATCGATAGAACGACTATTACTATACTCACTACTATTATTATTATCACTCTAACTCATATTGTTAGTCATATTATGCTTATATGATCGATAGAACGACAATTACTATACTCACTACTCTTATTATTATCAATCTAACTCATATCATTAGCCATAATATGCTTATATGATCGATAGAACGACAATTACTATACTTATTACTCTTATTATTATCAATCTAACTCATATTATTAGCCATATTATACTTATATGAACGACAGAACGACAATTACTGTACTTATTACACTCACTATTATCAATCTGACTCATATTATTAACCATATTATGCAGATATGATCGATAGAACGACAATTACTATACTGATTACTCTTATTATTATCAATCTAACTCATATTATTAGCCATATTATGCCTATATGATTGATAGAACGAGATTTACTATACTCATTACTCTTATTATTATCAATCTAACTCATATTATTAGCGATATTATGCTTATGTGATCGATAGAACGACAATTACTATACTCACTACTCTTATTATTATCAATCAAACTAATATTATTAGCCATAATATGCTTATATGATTGATAGAACGACAATTACTATACTTATTACTCTTATTATTATCAATCTAACTCATATTATTAGCCATATTATGCTAATATGATCGATAGAACTAGATTTACTATACTCATTACTCTTATTATTATCAATCTAACTCATATTATTAGCCATATTATGTAAATATGATCGATAGGACGACAATTACTATACTTATTACTCTTATTATTATCAATCTAATCCCATATTATTAGCCATATTATGCTAATATGATCGATAGAACGAGATTTACTATACTCATTACTCACATTATTATCAATCTAACTCATATCATTAGCCATATTATGCTTATATGATCGATAGAACGACTATTACTATACTCACTACTATTATTATTATCACTCTAACTCACTATTGTTAGTCATATTATGCTTATATGATCGATAGAACGACAATTACTATACTCACTACTCTTATTATTATCAATCTAACTCATATCATTAGCCATATTATGCTTATATGATCGATAGAACGACAATTACTATACTTATTACTCTTATTATTATCAATCTAACTCATATTATTAGCCATATTATGTTTATGTGGTCGATAGAACGACAATTACTATACTTATTACTCTTATTATTATCAATCTAACTCATATTATTAGCCATATTATGCTTATATGAACGACAGAACGACAATTACTGTACTTATTACACTCACTATTATCAATCTGACTCATATTATTAACCATATTATGCAGATATGATCGATAGAACGACAATTACTATACTGATTACTCTTATTATTATCAATCTAACTCATATTATTTGCCATATTATGCTTATATGATCGATAGAACGACAATTACTATACGTATTACTCTTATTATTATCAATCTAACTCATATTATTAGCCATATTATGCTTATATGATCGACAGAACGACAATTACTATACTTATTACACTCACTATTATCAATCTAACTCATATTATTAACCATATTATGCAGATATGATCGATAGAACGACAATTACTATTCTCATAACTCTTATGATTATCAATCTAACTCATCTTATTAGCCATATTATGCTTATATGATCGACAGAACGACAATTACTATTCTTATTACACTCCCTGTTATCAATCTAACTCATATTATTAACCATGTTATGTTTATATGATCGGTAGAACGATAATTACTATACTTATTACTCTTATTGTTATCAATCTAACTCATATTATTAGCCAAATTATGCTTATATGATCGATAGAACGACAATTACTATACTTATTACTCTTATTATTATCAATCTAACTCATATTATTAGCCATATTATGCTTATATGATCGACAGAACGACAATTACTATACTTATTACACTCACTATTATCAATCTAACTCATATTATTAACCATATTATGCAGATATGATCGATAGAACAACAATTGCTATACTGATTCTCCTTATTATTATCAATCTAACTCATATTATTAGCCATATTATGCTTATATGATCGATAGAACGACAATTACTATACTTATTACTCTTATTATTATCAATGTAACTCATATTATTAGCCATATTATGCTTATATGAGCGACAGAACGACAATTACTATACTTATTACACTCACTATTATCAATCTAACTCATATTATTAACCATATTATGCAGATATGATCGATAGAACGACAATTGCTATACTCATTACTCTTATTATTATCAATCTAACCCATCTTATTAGCCATATTATGCTTATATGATCGACAGAACGACAATTGCTATTCTTATTACACTCCCTGTTATCAATCTAACTCATATTATTAACCATGTTATGTTTATATGATTGGTAGAACGATAATTACTATACTTATTACTCTTATTGTTATCAATCTAACTCATATTATTAGCCAAATTATGCTTATATGATCGATAGAACGACAATTACTATACTTATTACTCTTATTATTATCAATCTAACTCATATTATTAGCCATATTATGCTTATATGATCGACAGAACGACAATTACTATACTTATTACACTCACTATTATCAATCTAACTCATATTATTAACCATATTATGCAGATATGATCGATAGAACAACAATTGCTATACTGATTATTCTTATTATTATCAATCTAACTCATATTATTAGCCATATTATGCTTATATGATCGATAGAACGACAATTACTATACTTATTACTCTTATTATTATCAATGTAACTCATATTATTAGCCATATTATGCTTATATGAGCGACAGAACGACAATTACTATACTTATTACACTCACTATTATCAATCTAACTCATATTATTAACCATATTATGCAGATATGATCGATAGAACGACAATTGCTATACTCATTACTCTTATTATTATCAATCTAACCCATCTTATTAGCCATATTATGCTTATATGATCGACAGAACGACAATTGCTATTCTTATTACACTCCCTGTTATCAATCTAACTCATATTATTAACCATATTATGCTCATATGATCGGTAGAACGATAATTACTATACTTATTACTCTTATTATTATCAATCTAACTCATATTATTAGCCGAATTATGCTTATATGATCGATAGAACGACAATTACTATACTCATTACTCTTATTATTATCAATCTAACTCATATTATTAGCCATATTATGCTTATATGATCGATAGGACGACAATTACTGTACACATTACTCTTATTATTATCAATCTAACTCATATTATTAACCATATTATGCAAATATGATCGATAGAACGGCAATTACTATACTTAATGCTCTTATTATTATCAATCTAAATCATATTATTAGCCATATTATGCTTATATGATCGATAGAACGACATTTACTATACTTATTACTCTTATTATTATCAATCTAACTCATATTATTTACCATATTATGCAAATATGATCGATAGAACGACAATTACTATACTTAATACTCTTATTATTATCAATCTAAATCATATTATTAGCCATATTATGCTTATATGATCGATAGAACGACAATTACTATACTTATTACTCTTATTATTATCAATCTAACTCATATTATTAGCCATATTATGCTAATATGATCGAAAGAACGATAATTACTATACTTATTACTCTTATTATTATCAATCTAACTCATATTATTAGCCATATTATGCTTATGTGATCGATCGAACGACAATTACTATACTTATTACTCTTATTATTATCAATCTAACTCATATTATTAGCCATATTATGCTTATATGAGCGACAGAACGACAATTACTATACTTATTACACTCACTATTATCAATCTAACTCATATTATTAACCATATTATGCAGATATGATCGATAGAACGACAATTACTATACTCATTACTCTTATTATTATCAATCTAACTCATCTTATTAGCCATATTATGCTTATATGATCGACAGAACGACAATTACTATTCTTATTACACTCCCTGTTATCAATCTAACTCATATTATTAACCATATTATGCTCATATGATCGGTAGAACGATAATTACTATACTTATTACTCTTATTATTATCAATGTAACTCATATTATTAGCCGAATTATGCTTATATGATCGATAGAACGACAATTACTATACTCATTACTCTTATTATTATCAATCTAACTCATATTATTAGCCATATTATGCTTATATGATCGATAGGACGACAATTACTATACACATTACTCTTATTATTATCAATCTAACTCATATTATTTACCATATTATGCAAATATGATCGATAGAATGACAATTACTATACTTAGTACTCTTATTATTATCAATCTAAATCATATTATTAGCCATATTATGCTTATATGATCGATAGGACGTCAATTACTATACTTATTACTCTTATTATTATCAATCTAACTCATATTATTAACCATATTATGCAAATATGATCGATAGAACGACAATTACTATACTTATTACTCTTATTATTATCAATCTAACTCATATTATTAGCCATATTATGCTTATGTGATCGATCGAACGACAATTACTATACTTATTACTCTTATTATTATCAATCTAACTCATATTATTAGCCATATTATGCTTATATGATCGATAGAACGACAATTACTATACTCATTACTCTTAATATTATCAATCTAACTCATATTATTAGCCATAATATGCTTATATGATCGATAGAACGACAATTACTATACTTATTACACTTATTATTATCAATCTAACTCATATTATTAGCCATATTATACTAATATGATCGATAGAACGACAATTACTATACTTATTACTCTTATTATTATCAATCTAAATCATATTATTAGCCATATTATGCTTATATGATCGATAGAACGACAATTACTATACTTATTACTCTTATTATTATCAATCTAACTCATATTATTAGCCATATTATGCTAATATGATCGAAAGAACGATAATTACTATACTTATTACTCTTATTATTATCAATCTAACTCATATTATTAGCCATATTATGCTTATGTGATCGATCGAACGACAATTACTATACTTATTACTCTTATTATTATCAATCTAACTCATATTATTAGCCATATTATGCTTATATGAGCGACAGAACGACAATTACTATACTTATTACACTCACTATTATCAATCTAACTCATATTATTAACCATATTATGCAGATATGATCGATAGAACGACAATTACTATACTCATTACTCTTATTATTATCAATCTAACTCATCTTATTAGCCATATTATGCTTATATGATCGACAGAACGACAATTACTATTCTTATTACACTCCCTGTTATCAATCTAACTCATATTATTAACCATATTATGCTCATATGATCGGTAGAACGATAATTACTATACTTATTACTCTTTTTATTATCAATGTAACTCATATTATTAGCCGAATTATGCTTATATGATCGATAGAACGACAATTACTATACTCATTACTCTTATTATTATCAATCTAACTCATATTATTAGCCATATTATGCTTATATGATCGATAGGACGACAATTACTATACACATTACTCTTATTATTATCAATCTAACTCATATTACTTACCATATTATGCAAATATGATCGATAGAACGACAATTACTATACTTAGTACTCTTATTATTATCAATCTAAATCATATTATTAGCCATATTATGCTTATATGATCGATAGAACGACATTTACTATACTTATTACTCTTATTATTATCAATCTAACTCATATTATTAGCCATATTATGCCTATATGATTGATAGAACGAGATTTACTATACTCATTACTCTTATTATTATCAATCTAACTCATATTATTAGCGATATTATGCTTATGTGATCGATAGAACGACAATTACTATACTCACTACTCTTATTATTATCAATCAACTAATATTATTAGCCATAATATGCTTATATTGATAGAACGACAATTACTATACTTATACTCTTATTATTATCAATCTAACTCATATTATTAGCCATATTATGCTAATATGATCGATAGAACTAGATTTACTATACTCATTACTCTTATATTATCAATCTAACTCATATTATTAGCCATATTATGTAAATATGATCGATAGGACGACAATTACTATACTTATTACTCTTATTATTATCAATCTAATCCCATATTATTAGCCATATTATGCTAATATTGATCGAAGAACGAGATTTACTATACTCATTACTCATATTATTATCAATCTAACTCATATTATTAGCCATATTATGCTTATATGATCGATAGAACGACAATTACTATACTCATTACTCTTAATATTATCAATCTAACTCATATTATTAGCCATAATATGCTTATATGATCGATAGAACGACAATTACTATACTTATTACACTTATTATTATCAATCTAACTCATATTATTAGCCATATATACTAATATGATCGATAGAACGACAATTACTATACTTATTACTCTTATTATTATCAATCTAACTCATATTATTAGCCATATTATGCTAATATGATCGATAGAACGAGATTTACTATACTCATTACTCTTATTATTATCAATCTGACTCATATTATTAGCCATATTATGCAAATATGATCGATAGAACCACAATTACTATACATATTACTCTTATTATTATCAATCTAACTCATATTATTAGCCATATTATGCTTATATGGTCGATAGGACGTCAATTACTATACTTATTACTCTTATTATTATCAATCTAACTCATATTATTAACCATATTATGCAAATATGATCGATAGAACGACAATTACTATACTCATTACTCTTAATATTATCAATCTAACTCATATTATTAGCCATAATATGCTTGTATGATCGATAGAACGACAATTACTATACTTATTACTCTATTATTATC
>NW_027473817.1:0-141508 GCF_050947335.1 Megachile rotundata
TCAATCTAACTCATATTATTAACCATATTATGCAAATTTGATCGATAGAACGACAATCACTATACTTATTACTCTTATTATTATCAACCTAACTCATATTATTAGCCATATTATGCTTAAATGATCGATAGAACGGCAATTACTGTACTTATTACTCTTATTATTATCAATCTAACTCATATTATTAGCCATATTATGCTTATATGATCGATAGAACGAGAATTACTATACTCACTACTCTTAGTATTATCAATCTAACTCATATTATTAGCCATATTATCCTTATATTATCGATAGAACGACAATTACTATACTTATTACTGTTATTACTATCAATCTAACTCATATTATTAGCCATATTATGCTTAAATGATCGATAGAACGACAATTACTATACTTATTACTCTTATTATTATCAATCTAACTCCTATTATTAGCCATATTATGCTTATATGATCGATAGAACGACAATTACTATACTTATTACTGTTATTATTATCAATCTAACTCAAATTATTAGCCATATTATGCTTAAATGATCGGTAGATCTACAATTACTATACTCATTACTCTTATTATTATTAATCTAACCCATATTATTAGCCATATTATGCTTATATGATAGATAGAACGAGAATTACTATACTCACTACTCTTAGTATTATCAATCTAACTCATATTATTAGCCATACTATGCTTATATTATCGATAGAACGACAATTACTATACTTATTACTGTTATTACTATCAATCTAACTCATATTATTAGCCATATTATGCTTAAATGATCCATAGAACGACAATTACTATACTTGTTACTCCTATTATTATCAATTCTAACTTCTACCTCATATTATTAGCCATATTATGCTTATATGATCGATAGAACGACAATTACTATACTTATTACTCTTATTATTTTGAATCTAACTCATATTATTAACCATATTATGCAGATATGATCGATAGAACTACAATTACTATACTCATTACTCTTATTATTATCAATCTAACTCATATTATTGGCCATATTATGCTTATATGATCGATAGAACGACAATTACTATACTTATTACACTCACTGTTATCAATCTAACTCATATTATTAACCATATTATGCAGATATGATCGATAGCACGACATTTACTATACTAATTACTCTTATTATCATCAATCTAACTCATATTATTACCCATATTATGATTATATGATCGATAGAACGACATTTACTATACTTATTACACTCACTGTTATCAATCTAACTCATATTATTAACCATATTATGCAAATTTGATCGATAGAACGACAATCACTATACTTATTACTCTTATTATTATCAACCTAACTCATATTATTAGCCACATTATGCTTATATGATCGATAGAACCACAATTACTATACCTATTACTCTTATTATTATCAATCTAACTCATATTATTAACCATATTATGCTTATATGATCGATAGAACGACAATTACTCTACTTATTACTCTTATTATTATCAATCTAACTCATATTATTAACCATATTATGCAGATATGATCGATAGCACGACATTGGCTATACCTATTACTCTTATTATTATGAATCTAACTCATATTAATAACCATATTATGCAGATATGATCTATAGAACTACAATTACTATACTTATTACTCTTATTATTATCAATCTAACTCATATTATTAGCCACATTATGCTTATATGATCGATAGAACGACAATTACTATACCTATTACTCTTATTATTATCAATCTAACTCATATTATTAACCATATTATGCTTATATGATCGATAGAACGACAATTACTCTACTTATTACTCTTATTATCATCAATCTAACTCATATTATTAACCATATTATGCAGATATGATCGATAGCACGACATTTGCTATACCTATTACTCTTATTATTATGAATCTAACTCATATTATTAACCATATTATGCAGATATGATCTCTAGAACTACAATTACTATACTTATTACTCTTATTATTATCAATCTAACTCATATTATTAGCCATATTATGCTTATATGATCGATAGAACGAGAATTACTATACTCACTACTCTTAATATTATCAATCTAACTCTTATTATTAGCCATATTATGCTTATAATTTTGATAGAACGACAATTACTATACTTATTACTGTTATTATTATCAATCTAACTCATATTATTAGCCATATTATGCTTATATGATCGATAGAACGACAATTACTATACCTATTACTCTTATTATTATCAATCTAACTCAAATTATTAGCCATATTATGCTTAAATGATCGGTAGATCTACAATTACTATACTCATTACTCTTATTATTATCAATCTAACCCATATTATTAGCCATATTATGCTTATATGATCGATAGAACGAGAATTACTATACTCACTACTCTTAGTATTATCAATCTAACTCATATTATTAGCCATACTATGCTTATATTATCGATAGAACGACAATTACTATACTTATTACTGTTATTACTATCAATCTAACTCATATTATTAGCCATATTATGCTTAAATGATCCATAGAACGACAATTACTATACTTGTTACTCCTATTATTATCAATCTAACTCATATTATTAGCCATATTATGCTTATATGATCGATAGAACGACAATTACTATACTTATTACTCTTATTATTTTGAATCTAACTCATATTATTAACCATATTATGCAGATATGATCGATAGAACTACAATTACTATACTCATTACTCTTATTATTATCAATCTAACTCATATTATTGGCCATATTATGCAGATATGATCGATAGAACTACAATTACTATACTCATTACTCTTATTATTATCAATCTAACTCTTATTATTAGCCATATTATGCTTATAATATCGATAGAACGCCAATTACTATACTTATTACTGTTATTATTATCAATCTAACTCATATTATTAACCATATTATGCAAATTTGATCGATAGAACGACAATCACTATACTTATTACTCTTATTATTATCAACCTAACTCATATTATTAGCCATATTATGCTTAAATGATCGATAGAACGACAATTACTATACTTATTACTCTTATTATTATCAATCTAACTCATATTATTAGCCATATTATGCAGATATGATCTATAGAACTACAATTACTATACTTATTACTCTTATTATTATCAATCTAACTCATATTATTAGCCATATTATGCTTATATGATCGATAGAACGAGAATTACTATACTCACTACTCTTAATATTATCAATCTAACTCTTATTATTAGCCATATTATGCTTATAATTTTGATAGAACGACAATTACTATACTTATTACTGTTATTATTATCAATCTAACTCATATTATTAGCCATATTATGCTTATAATATCGATAGAACGCCAATTACTATACTTATTACTGTTATTATTATCAATCTAACTCATATTATTAACCATATTATGCAAATTTGATCGATAGAACGACAATCACTATACTTATTACTCTTATTATTATCAACCTAACTCATATTATTAGCCATATTATGCTTAAATGATCGATAGAACGGCAATTACTGTACTTATTACTCTTATTATTATCAATCTAACTCATATTATTAGCCATATTATGCTTATATGATCGATAGAACGAGAATTACTATACTCACTACTCTTAGTATTATCAATCTAACTCATATTATTAGCCATATTATCCTTATATTATCGATAGAACGACAATTACTATACTTATTACTGTTATTACTATCAATCTAACTCATATTATTAGCCATATTATGCTTAAATGATCGATAGAACGACAATTACTATACTTATTACTCTTATTATTATCAATCTAACTCCTATTATTAGCCATATTATGCTTATATGATCGATAGAACGACAATTACTATACTTATTACTGTTATTATTATCAATCTAACTCAAATTATTAGCCATATTATGCTTAAATGATCGGTAGATCTACAATTACTATACTCATTACTCTTATTATTATTAATCTAACCCATATTATTAGCCATATTATGCTTATATGATCGATAGAACGAGAATTACTATACTCACTACTCTTAGTATTATCAATCTAACTCATATTATTAGCCATACTATGCTTATATTATCGATAGAACGACAATTACTATACTTATTACTGTTATTACTATCAATCTAACTCATATTATTAGCCATATTATGCTTAAATGATCCATAGAACGACAATTACTATACTTGTTACTCCTATTATTATCAATCTAACTCATATTATTAGCCATATTATGCTTATATGATCGATAGAACGACAATTACTATACTTATTACTCTTATTATTTTGAATCTAACTCATATTATTAACCATATTATGCAGATATGATCGATAGAACTACAATTACTATACTCATTACTCTTATTATTATCAATCTAACTCATATTATTGGCCATATTATGCTTATATGATCGATAGAACGACAATTACTATACTTATTACACTCACTGTTATCAATCTAACTCATATTATTAACCATATTATGCAGATATGATCGATAGCACGACATTTACTATACTAATTACTCTTATTATCATCAATCTAACTCATATTATTACCCATATTATGATTATATGATCGATAGAACGACATTTACTATACTTATTACACTCACTGTTATCAATCTAACTCATATTATTAACCATATTATGCAAATTTGATCGATAGAACGACAATCACTATACTTATTACTCTTATTATTATCAACCTAACTCATATTATTAGCCACATTATGCTTATATGATCGATAGAACCACAATTACTATACCTATTACTCTTATTATTATCAATCTAACTCATATTATTAACCATATTATGCTTATATGATCGATAGAACGACAATTACTCTACTTATTACTCTTATTATTATCAATCTAACTCATATTATTAACCATATTATGCAGATATGATCGATAGCACGACATTGGCTATACCTATTACTCTTATTATTATGAATCTAACTCATATTAATAACCATATTATGCAGATATGATCTATAGAACTACAATTACTATACTTATTACTCTTATTATTATCAATCTAACTCATATTATTAGCCATATTATGCTTATATGATCGATAGAGCGAGAATTACTATACTCACTGCTCTTAATATTATCAATCTAACTCTTATTATTAGCCATATTATGCTTATAATATCGATAGAACGCCAATTACTATACTTATTACTGTTATTATTATCAATCTAACTCATATTATTAACCATATTATGCAAATTTGATCGATAGAACGACAATCACTATACTTATTACTCTTATTATTATCAACCTAACTCATATTATTAGCCATATTATGCTTAAATGATCGATAGAACGACAATTACTATACTTATTACTCTTATTATTATCAATCTAACTCATATTATTAGCCATATTATGCAGATATGATCTATAGAACTACAATTACTATACTTATTACTCTTATTATTATCAATCTAACTCATATTATTAGCCATATTATGCTTATATGATCGATAGAACGAGAATTACTATACTCACTACTCTTAATATTATCAATCTAACTCTTATTATTAGCCATATTATGCTTATAATTTTGATAGAACGACAATTACTATACTTATTACTGTTATTATTATCAATCTAACTCATATTATTAGCCATATTATGCTTATAATATCGATAGAACGCCAATTACTATACTTATTACTGTTATTATTATCAATCTAACTCATATTATTAACCATATTATGCAAATTTGATCGATAGAACGACAATCACTATACTTATTACTCTTATTATTATCAACCTAACTCATATTATTAGCCATATTATGCTTAAATGATCGATAGAACGGCAATTACTGTACTTATTACTCTTATTATTATCAATCTAACTCATATTATTAGCCATATTATGCTTATATGATCGATAGAACGAGAATTACTATACTCACTACTCTTAGTATTATCAATCTAACTCATATTATTAGCCATATTATCCTTATATTATCGATAGAACGACAATTACTATACTTATTACTGTTATTACTATCAATCTAACTCATATTATTAGCCATATTATGCTTAAATGATCGATAGAACGACAATTACTATACTTATTACTCTTATTATTATCAATCTAACTCCTATTATTAGCCATATTATGCTTATATGATCGATAGAACGACAATTACTATACTTATTACTGTTATTATTATCAATCTAACTCAAATTATTAGCCATATTATGCTTAAATGATCGGTAGATCTACAATTACTATACTCATTACTCTTATTATTATCAATCTAACCCATATTATTAGCCATATTATGCTTATATGATCGATAGAACGAGAATTACTATACTCACTACTCTTAGTATTATCAATCTAACTCATATTATTAGCCATACTATGCTTATATTATCGATAGAACGACAATTACTATACTTATTACTGTTATTACTATCAATCTAACTCATATTATTAGCCATATTATGCTTAAATGATCCATAGAACGACAATTACTATACTTGTTACTCCTATTATTATCAATCTAACTCATATTATTAGCCATATTATGCTTATATGATCGATAGAACGACAATTACTATACTTATTACTCTTATTATTTTGAATCTAACTCATATTATTAACCATATTATGCAGATATGATCGATAGAACTACAATTACTATACTCATTACTCTTATTATTATCAATCTAACTCATATTATTGGCCATATTATGCTTATATGATCGATAGAACGACAATTACTATACTTATTACACTCACTGTTATCAATCTAACTCATATTATTAACCATATTATGCAGATATGATCGATAGCACGACATTTACTATACTAATTACTCTTATTATCATCAATCTAACTCATATTATTACCCATATTATGATTATATGATCGATAGAACGACATTTACTATACTTATTATACTCACTGTTATCAATCTAACTCATATTATTAACCATATTATGCAAATTTGATCGATAGAACGACAATCACTATACTTATTACTCTTATTATTATCAACCTAACTCATATTATTAGCCACATTATGCTTATATGATCGATAGAACCACAATTACTATACCTATTACTCTTATTATTATCAATCTAACTCATATTATTAACCATATTATGCTTATATGATCGATAGAACGACAATTACTCTACTTATTACTCTTATTATTATCAATCTAACTCATATTATTAACCATATTATGCAGATATGATCGATAGCACGACATTGGCTATACCTATTACTCTTATTATTATGAATCTAACTCATATTAATAACCATATTATGCAGATATGATCTATAGAACTACAATTACTATACTTATTACTCTTATTATTATCAATCTAACTCATATTATTAGCCATATTATGCTTATATGATCGATAGAGCGAGAATTACTATACTCACTGCTCTTAATATTATCAATCTAACTCTTATTATTAGCCATATTATGCTTATAATTTTGATAGAACGACAATTACTATACTTATTACTGTTATTATTATCAATCTAACTCATATTATTAGCCATATTATGCTTAAATGATCGATAGAACTACAATTACTATACTCATTACTCTTATTATTATCAATCTAACCCATATTATTAGCCATATTATGCTAATATGATCGACAGAACGACAATTACTATACTTATTACACTCACTGTTATCAATCTAACTCATATTATTAACCATATTATGCAAATTTGATCGATAGAACGACAATCACTATACTTATTACTCTTATTATTATCAACCTAACTCATATTATTAGCCATATTATGCTTATATGATCGATAGAACGACAATTACTATACTTATTACTCTTATTATTATGAATCTAACTCATATTATTAACCATATTATGCAGATATGATCGATAGAACTACAATTACTATACTCATTACTCTTATTATTATGAATCTAACTCTTATTATTAGCCATATTATGCTTATAATATCGATAGAACGCCAATTACTATACTTATTACTGTTATTATTATCAATCTAACTCATATTATTAACCATATTATGCAAATTTGATCGATAGAACGACAATCACTATACTTATTACTCTTATTATTATCAACCTAACTCATATTATTAGCCATATTATGCTTAAATGATCGATAGAACGGCAATTACTGTACTTATTACTCTTATTATTATCAATCTAACTCATATTATTAGCCATATTATGCATATATGATCGATAGAACGAGAATTACTATACTCACTACTCTTAGTATTATCAATCTAACTCATATTATTAGCCATATTATGCTTATAATATCGATAGAACGACAATTACTATACTTATTACTCTTATTATTATCAATCTAACTCATATTATTAGCCACATTATGCTTATATGATCGATAGAACGACAATTACTATACCTATTACTCTTATTATTATCAATCTAACTCATATTATTAACCATATTATGCTTATATGATCGATAGAACGACAATTACTCTACTTATTACTCTTATTATTATCAATCTAACTCATATTATTAACCATATTATGCAGATATGATCGATAGCACGACATTTGCTATACCTATTACTCTTATTATTATGAATCTAACTCATATTATTAACCATATTATGCAGATATGATCTCTAGAACTACAATTACTATACTTATTACTCTTATTATTATCAATCTAACTCATATTATTAGCCATATTATGCTTATATGATCGATAGAACGAGAATTACTATACTCACTACTCTTAATATTATCAATCTAACTCTTATTATTAGCCATATTATGCTTATAATTTTGATAGAACGACAATTACTATACTTATTACTGTTATTATTATCAATCTAACTCATATTATTAGCCATATTATGCTTATATGATCGATAGAACGACAATTACTATACCTATTACTCTTATTATTATCAATCTAACTCAAATTATTAGCCATATTATGCTTAAATGATCGGTAGATCTACAATTACTATACTCATTACTCTTATTATTATCAATCTAACCCATATTATTAGCCATATTATGCTTATATGATCGATAGAACGAGAATTACTATACTCACTACTCTTAGTATTATCAATCTAACTCATATTATTAGCCATACTATGCTTATATTATCGATAGAACGACAATTACTATACTTATTACTGTTATTACTATCAATCTAACTCATATTATTAGCCATATTATGCTTAAATGATCCATAGAACGACAATTACTATACTTGTTACTCCTATTATTATCAATCTAACTCATATTATTAGCCATATTATGCTTATATGATCGATAGAACGACAATTACTATACTTATTACTCTTATTATTTTGAATCTAACTCATATTATTAACCATATTATGCAGATATGATCGATAGAACTACAATTACTATACTCATTACTCTTATTATTATCAATCTAACTCATATTATTGGCCATATTATGCAGATATGATCGATAGAACTACAATTACTATACTCATTACTCTTATTATTATCAATCTAACTCTTATTATTAGCCATATTATGCTTATAATATCGATAGAACGCCAATTACTATACTTATTACTGTTATTATTATCAATCTAACTCATATTATTAACCATATTATGCAAATTTGATCGATAGAACGACAATCACTATACTTATTACTCTTATTATTATCAACCTAACTCATATTATTAGCCATATTATGCTTAAATGATCGATAGAACGACAATTACTATACTTATTACTCTTATTATTATCAATCTAACTCATATTATTAGCCATATTATGCAGATATGATCTATAGAACTACAATTACTATACTTATTACTCTTATTATTATCAATCTAACTCATATTATTAGCCATATTATGCTTATATGATCGATAGAACGAGAATTACTATACTCACTACTCTTAATATTATCAATCTAACTCTTATTATTAGCCATATTATGCTTATAATTTTGATAGAACGACAATTACTATACTTATTACTGTTATTATTATCAATCTAACTCATATTATTAGCCATATTATGCTTATAATATCGATAGAACGCCAATTACTATACTTATTACTGTTATTATTATCAATCTAACTCATATTATTAACCATATTATGCAAATTTGATCGATAGAACGACAATCACTATACTTATTACTCTTATTATTATCAACCTAACTCATATTATTAGCCATATTATGCTTAAATGATCGATAGAACGGCAATTACTGTACTTATTACTCTTATTATTATCAATCTAACTCATATTATTAGCCATATTATGCTTATATGATCGATAGAACGAGAATTACTATACTCACTACTCTTAGTATTATCAATCTAACTCATATTATTAGCCATATTATCCTTATATTATCGATAGAACGACAATTACTATACTTATTACTGTTATTACTATCAATCTAACTCATATTATTAGCCATATTATGCTTAAATGATCGATAGAACGACAATTACTATACTTATTACTCTTATTATTATCAATCTAACTCCTATTATTAGCCATATTATGCTTATATGATCGATAGAACGACAATTACTATACTTATTACTGTTATTATTATCAATCTAACTCAAATTATTAGCCATATTATGCTTAAATGATCGGTAGATCTACAATTACTATACTCATTACTCTTATTATTATTAATCTAACCCATATTATTAGCCATATTATGCTTATATGATCGATAGAACGAGAATTACTATACTCACTACTCTTAGTATTATCAATCTAACTCATATTATTAGCCATACTATGCTTATATTATCGATAGAACGACAATTACTATACTTATTACTGTTATTACTATCAATCTAACTCATATTATTAGCCATATTATGCTTAAATGATCCATAGAACGACAATTACTATACTTGTTACTCCTATTATTATCAATCTAACTCATATTATTAGCCATATTATGCTTATATGATCGATAGAACGACAATTACTATACTTATTACTCTTATTATTTTGAATCTAACTCATATTATTAACCATATTATGCAGATATGATCGATAGAACTACAATTACTATACTCATTACTCTTATTATTATCAATCTAACTCATATTATTGGCCATATTATGCTTATATGATCGATAGAACGACAATTACTATACTTATTACACTCACTGTTATCAATCTAACTCATATTATTAACCATATTATGCAGATATGATCGATAGCACGACATTTACTATACTAATTACTCTTATTATCATCAATCTAACTCATATTATTACCCATATTATGATTATATGATCGATAGAACGACATTTACTATACTTATTACACTCACTGTTATCAATCTAACTCATATTATTAACCATATTATGCAAATTTGATCGATAGAACGACAATCACTATACTTATTACTCTTATTATTATCAACCTAACTCATATTATTAGCCACATTATGCTTATATGATCGATAGAACCACAATTACTATACCTATTACTCTTATTATTATCAATCTAACTCATATTATTAACCATATTATGCTTATATGATCGATAGAACGACAATTACTCTACTTATTACTCTTATTATTATCAATCTAACTCATATTATTAACCATATTATGCAGATATGATCGATAGCACGACATTGGCTATACATATTACTCTTATTATTATGAATCTAACTCATATTAATAACCATATTATGCAGATATGATCTATAGAACTACAATTACTATACTTATTACTCTTATTATTATCAATCTAACTCATATTATTAGCCACATTATGCTTATATGATCGATAGAACGACAATTACTATACCTATTACTCTTATTATTATCAATCTAACTCATATTATTAACCATATTATGCTTATATGATCGATAGAACGACAATTACTCTACTTATTACTCTTATTATCATCAATCTAACTCATATTATTAACCATATTATGCAGATATGATCGATAGCACGACATTTGCTATACCTATTACTCTTATTATTATGAATCTAACTCATATTATTAACCATATTATGCAGATATGATCTCTAGAACTACAATTACTATACTTATTACTCTTATTATTATCAATCTAACTCATATTATTAGCCATATTATGCTTATATGATCGATAGAACGAGAATTACTATACTCACTACTCTTAATATTATCAATCTAACTCTTATTATTAGCCATATTATGCTTATAATTTTGATAGAACGACAATTACTATACTTATTACTGTTATTATTATCAATCTAACTCATATTATTAGCCATATTATGCTTATATGATCGATAGAACGACAATTACTATACCTATTACTCTTATTATTATCAATCTAACTCAAATTATTAGCCATATTATGCTTAAATGATCGGTAGATCTACAATTACTATACTCATTACTCTTATTATTATCAATCTAACCCATATTATTAGCCATATTATGCTTATATGATCGATAGAACGAGAATTACTATACTCACTACTCTTAGTATTATCAATCTAACTCATATTATTAGCCATACTATGCTTATATTATCGATAGAACGACAATTACTATACTTATTACTGTTATTACTATCAATCTAACTCATATTATTAGCCATATTATGCTTAAATGATCCATAGAACGACAATTACTATACTTGTTACTCCTATTATTATCAATCTAACTCATATTATTAGCCATATTATGCTTATATGATCGATAGAACGACAATTACTATACTTATTACTCTTATTATTTTGAATCTAACTCATATTATTAACCATATTATGCAGATATGATCGATAGAACTACAATTACTATACTCATTACTCTTATTATTATCAATCTAACTCATATTATTGGCCATATTATGCAGATATGATCGATAGAACTACAATTACTATACTCATTACTCTTATTATTATCAATCTAACTCTTATTATTAGCCATATTATGCTTATAATATCGATAGAACGCCAATTACTATACTTATTACTGTTATTATTATCAATCTAACTCATATTATTAACCATATTATGCAAATTTGATCGATAGAACGACAATCACTATACTTATTACTCTTATTATTATCAACCTAACTCATATTATTAGCCATATTATGCTTAAATGATCGATAGAACGACAATTACTATACTTATTACTCTTATTATTATCAATCTAACTCATATTATTAGCCATATTATGCAGATATGATCTATAGAACTACAATTACTATACTTATTACTCTTATTATTATCAATCTAACTCATATTATTAGCCATATTATGCTTATATGATCGATAGAACGAGAATTACTATACTCACTACTCTTAATATTATCAATCTAACTCTTATTATTAGCCATATTATGCTTATAATTTTGATAGAACGACAATTACTATACTTATTACTGTTATTATTATCAATCTAACTCATATTATTAGCCATATTATGCTTATAATATCGATAGAACGCCAATTACTATACTTATTACTGTTATTATTATCAATCTAACTCATATTATTAACCATATTATGCAAATTTGATCGATAGAACGACAATCACTATACTTATTACTCTTATTATTATCAACCTAACTCATATTATTAGCCATTTATGCTTAAATGATCGATAGAACGGCAATTACTGTACTTATTACTCTTATTATTATCAATCTAACTCATATTATTAGCCATATTATGCTTATATGATCGATAGAACGAGAATTACTATACTCACTACTCTTAGTATTATCAATCTAACTCATATTATTAGCCATATTATCCTTATATTATCGATAGAACGACAATTACTATACTTATTACTGTTATTACTATCAATCTAACTCATATTATTAGCCATATTATGCTTAAATGATCGATAGAACGACAATTACTATACTTATTACTCTTATTATTATCAATCTAACTCCTATTATTAGCCATATTATGCTTATATGATCGATAGAACGACAATTACTATACTTATTACTGTTATTATTATCAATCTAACTCAAATTATTAGCCATATTATGCTTAAATGATCGGTAGATCTACAATTACTATACTCATTACTCTTATTATTATTAATCTAACCCATATTATTAGCCATATTATGCTTATATGATCGATAGAACGAGAATTACTATACTCACTACTCTTAGTATTATCAATCTAACTCATATTATTAGCCATACTATGCTTATATTATCGATAGAACGACAATTACTATACTTATTACTGTTATTACTATCAATCTAACTCATATTATTAGCCATATTATGCTTAAATGATCCATAGAACGACAATTACTATACTTGTTACTCCTATTATTATCAATCTAACTCATATTATTAGCCATATTATGCTTATATGATCGATAGAACGACAATTACTATACTTATTACTCTTATTATTTTGAATCTAACTCATATTATTAACCATATTATGCAGATATGATCGATAGAACTACAATTACTATACTCATTACTCTTATTATTATCAATCTAACTCATATTATTGGCCATATTATGCTTATATGATCGATAGAACGACAATTACTATACTTATTACACTCACTGTTATCAATCTAACTCATATTATTAACCATATTATGCAGATATGATCGATAGCACGACATTTACTATACTAATTACTCTTATTATCATCAATCTAACTCATATTATTACCCATATTATGATTATATGATCGATAGAACGACATTTACTATACTTATTACACTCACTGTTATCAATCTAACTCATATTATTAACCATATTATGCAAATTTGATCGATAGAACGACAATCACTATACTTATTACTCTTATTATTATCAACCTAACTCATATTATTAGCCACATTATGCTTATATGATCGATAGAACCACAATTACTATACCTATTACTCTTATTATTATCAATCTAACTCATATTATTAACCATATTATGCTTATATGATCGATAGAACGACAATTACTCTACTTATTACTCTTATTATTATCAATCTAACTCATATTATTAACCATATTATGCAGATATGATCGATAGCACGACATTGGCTATACCTATTACTCTTATTATTATGAATCTAACTCATATTAATAACCATATTATGCAGATATGATCTATAGAACTACAATTACTATACTTATTACTCTTATTATTATCAATCTAACTCATATTATTAGCCATATTATGCTTATATGATCGATAGAGCGAGAATTACTATACTCACTGCTCTTAATATTATCAATCTAACTCTTATTATTAGCCATATTATGCTTATAATATCGATAGAACGCCAATTACTATACTTATTACTGTTATTATTATCAATCTAACTCATATTATTAACCATATTATGCAAATTTGATCGATAGAACGACAATCACTATACTTATTACTCTTATTATTATCAACCTAACTCATATTATTAGCCATATTATGCTTAAATGATCGATAGAACGGCAATTACTGTACTTATTACTCTTATTATTATCAATCTAACTCACATTATTAGCCATATTATGCTTATATGATCGATAGAACGAGAATTACTATACTCACTACTCTTAGTATTATCAATCTAACTCATATTATTAGCCATATTATCCTTATATTATCGATAGAACGACAATTACTATACTTATTACTGTTATTACTATCAATCTAACTCATATTATTAGCCATATTATGCTTAAATGATCGATAGAACGACAATTACTATACTTATTACTCTTATTATTATCAATCTAACTCCTATTATTAGCCATATTATGCTTATATGATCGATAGAACGACAATTACTATACTTATTACTGTTATTATTATCAATCTAACTCAAATTATTAGCCATATTATGCTTAAATGATCGGTAGAACTACAATTACTATACTCATTACTCTTATTATTATCAATCTAACCCATATTATTAGCCATATTATGCTTATATGATCGATAGAACGAGAAATACTATACTCACTACTCTTAGTATTATCAATCTAACTCATATTATTAGCCATACTATGCTTATATT
The DNA here is from genome assembly GCF_050947335.1 of Megachile rotundata. NCBI lineage: Eukaryota > Metazoa > Arthropoda > Insecta > Hymenoptera > Megachilidae > Megachile > Megachile rotundata. Next base: position 16,067 of record NW_027473817.1, read on the forward strand.
ATCGATAGAACGACAATTACTATACTTATTACTGTTATTACTATCAATCTAACTCATATTATTAGCCATATTATGCTTAAATGATCGATAGAACGACAATTACTATACTTATTACTTTTATTATTATCAATCTAACTCATATTATTAGCCATATTATGCTTATATGATCGATAAAACGACAATTACTATACTCACTACTCTGAGTATTATCAATCTAACTCATATTATTAGCCATATTATGCTTAAATGATCGATAGAACGACAATTACTATACTTATTACTCTTATTATTATGAATCTAACTCATATTATTAACCATATTATGCAGATATGATCGAAAGAACTACAATTACTATACTCATTACTCTTATTATTATCAATCTAACTTTTATTATTAGCCATATTATGCTTATAATATCGATAGAACGACAATTACTATACTTATTACTCTTATTATTATCAATCTAACTCATATTATTAGCCACATTATGCTTATATGATCGATAGAACGACAATTACTATACCTATTACTCTTATTATTATCAATCTAACTCATATTATTAACCATATTATGCTTATATGATCGATAGAACGACAATTACTCTACTTATTACTCTTATTATTATCAATCTAACTCATATTATTAACCATATTATGCAGATATGATCGATAGCACGACATTTGCTATACCTATTACTCTTATTATTATGAATCTAACTCATATTATTAACCATATTATGCAGATATGATCTCTAGAACTACAATTACTATACTTATTACTCTTATTATTATCAATCTAACTCATATTATTAGCCATATTATGCTTATATGATCGATAGAACGAGAATTACTATACTCACTACTCTTAATATTATCAATCTAACTCTTATTATTAGCCATATTATGCTTATAATTTTGATAGAACGACAATTACTATACTTATTACTGTTATTATTATCAATCTAACTCATATTATTAGCCATATTATGCTTATATGATCGATAGAACGACAATTACTATACCTATTACTCTTATTATTATCAATCTAACTCAAATTATTAGCCATATTATGCTTAAATGATCGGTAGATCTACAATTACTATACTCATTACTCTTATTATTATCAATCTAACCCATATTATTAGCCATATTATGCTTATATGATCGATAGAACGAGAATTACTATACTCACTACTCTTAGTATTATCAATCTAACTCATATTATTAGCCATACTATGCTTATATTATCGATAGAACGACAATTACTATACTTATTACTGTTATTACTATCAATCTAACTCATATTATTAGCCATATTATGCTTAAATGATCCATAGAACGACAATTACTATACTTGTTACTCCTATTATTATCAATCTAACTCATATTATTAGCCATATTATGCTTATATGATCGATAGAACGACAATTACTATACTTATTACTCTTATTATTTTGAATCTAACTCATATTATTAACCATATTATGCAGATATGATCGATAGAACTACAATTACTATACTCATTACTCTTATTATTATCAATCTAACTCATATTATTGGCCATATTATGCTTATATGATCGATAGAACGACAATTACTATACTTATTACACTCACTGTTATCAATCTAACTCATATTATTAACCATATTATGCAGATATGATCGATAGCACGACATTTACTATACTAATTACTCTTATTATCATCAATCTAACTCATATTATTACCCATATTATGATTATATGATCGATAGAACGACATTTACTATACTTATTACACTCACTGTTATCAATCTAACTCATATTATTAACCATATTATGCAAATTTGATCGATAGAACGACAATCACTATACTTATTACTCTTATTATTATCAACCTAACTCATATTATTAACCATATTATGCAGATATGATCGATAGCACGACATTGGCTATACCTATTACTCTTATTATTATGAATCTAACTCATATTATTAACCATATTATGCAGATATGATCTATAGAACTACAATTACTATACTTATTACTCTTATTATTATCAATCTAACTCATATTATTAGCCATATTATGCTTATATGATCGATAGAACGAGAATTACTATACTCACTGCTCTTAATATTATCAATCTAACTCTTATTATTAGCCATATTATGCTTATAATTTTGATAGAACGACAATTACTCTACTTATTACTGTTATTATTATCAATCTAACTCATATTATTAGCCATATTATGCTTAAATGATCGATAGAACTACAATTACTATACTCATTACTCTTATTATTATCAATCTAACCCATATTATTAGCCATATTATGCTAATATGATCGACAGAACGACAATTACTATACTTATTACACTCACTGTTATCAATCTAACTCATATTATTAACCATATTATGCAAATTTGATCGATAGAACGACAATCACTATACTTATTACTCTTATTATTATCAACCTAACTCATATTATTAGCCATATTATGCTTATATGATCGATAGAACGACAATTACTATACTTATTACTCTTATTATTATGAATCTAACTCATATTATTAACCATATTATGCAGATATGATCGATAGAACTACAATTACTATACTCATTACTCTTATTATTATCAATCTAACTCTTATTATTAGCCATATTATGCTTATAATATCGATAGAACGCCAATTACTATACTTATTACTGTTATTATTATCAATCTAACTCATATTATTAACCATATTATGCAAATTTGATCGATAGAACGACAATCACTATACTTATTACTCTTATTATTATCAACCTAACTCATATTATTAGCCATATTATGCTTAAATGATCGATAGAACGGCAATTACTGTACTTATTACTCTTATTATTATCAATCTAACTCATATTATTAGCCATATTATGCAGATCTGATCTATAGAACTACAATTACTATACTTATTACTCTTATTATTATCAATCTAACTCATATTATTAGCCATATTATGCTTATATGATCGATAGAACGAGAATTACTATACTCACTACTCTTAATATTATCAATCTAACTCTTATTATTAGCCATATTATGCTTATAATTTTGATAGAACGACAATTACTATACTTATTACTGTTATTATTATCAATCTAACTCATATTATTAGCCATATTATGCTTATAATATCGATAGAACGCCAATTACTATACTTATTACTGTTATTATTATCAATCTAACTCATATTATTAACCATATTATGCAAATTTGATCGATAGAACGACAATCACTATACTTATTACTCTTATTATTATCAACCTAACTCATATTATTAGCCATATTATGCTTAAATGATCGATAGACCGGCAATTACTGTACTTATTACTCTTATTATTATCAATCTAACTCATATTATTAGCCATATTATGCTTATATGATCGATAGAACGAGAATTACTATACTCACTACTCTTAGTATTATCAATCTAACTCATATTATTAGCCATATTATCCTTATATTATCGATAGAACGACAATTACTATACTTATTACTGTTATTACTATCAATCTACCTCATATTATTAGCCATATTATGCTTAAATGATCGATAGAACGACAATTACTATACTTATTACTCTTATTATTATCAATCTAACTCCTATTATTAGCCATATTATGCTTATATGATCGATAGAACGACAATTACTATACTTATTACTGTTATTATTATCAATCTAACTCAAATTATTAGCCATATTATGCTTAAATGATCGGTAGATCTACAATTACTATACTCATTACTCTTATTATTATCAATCTAACCCATATTATTAGCCTTATTATGCTTATATGATCGATAGAACGAGAATTACTATACTCACTACTCTTAGTATTATCAATCTAACTCATATTATTAGCCATACTATGCTTATATTATCGATAGAACGACAATTACTATACTTATTACTGTTATTACTATCAATCTAACTCATATTATTAGCCATATTATGCTTAAATGATCCATAGAACGACAATTACTATACTTGTTACTCCTATTATTATCAATCTAACTCATATTATTAGCCATATTATGCTTATATGATCGATAGTACGACAATTACTATACTTATTACTCTTATTATTTTGAATCTAACTCATATTATTAACCATATTATGCAGATATGATCGATAGAACTACAATTACTATACTCATTACTCTTATTATTATCAATCTAACTCATATTATTGGCCATATTATGCTTATATGATCGATAGAACGACAATTACTATACTTATTACACTCACTGTTATCAATCTAACTCATATTATTAACCATATTATGCAGATATGATCGATAGCACGACATTTACTATACTAATTACTCTTATTATCATCAATCTAACTCATATTATTACCCATATTATGATTATATGATCGATAGAACGACATTTACTATACTTATTACACTCACTGTTATCAATCTAACTCATATTATTAACCATATTATGCAAATTTGATCGATAGAACGACAATCACTATACTTATTACTCTTATTATTATCAACCTAACTCATATTATTAGCCACATTATGCTTATATGATCGATAGAACGACAATTACTATACCTATTACTCTTATTATTATCAATCTAACTCATATTATTAACCATATTATGCTTATATGATCGATAGAACGACAATTACTCTACTTATTACTCTTATTATTATCAATCTAACTCATATTATTAACCATATTATGCAGATATGATCGATAGCACGACATTTGCTATACCTATTACTCTTATTATTATGAATCTAACTCATATTATTAACCATATTATGCAGATATGATCTATAGAACTACAATTACTATACTTATTACTCTTATTATTATCAATCTAACTCATATTATTAGCCATATTATGCTTATATGATCGATAGAACGAGAATTACTATACTCACTACTCTTAATATTATCAATCTAACTCTTATTATTAGCCATATTATGCTTATAATTTTGATAGAACGACAATTACTATACTTATTACTGTTATTATTATCAATCTAACTCATATTATTAGCCATATTATGCTTAAATGATCGATAGAACTACAATTACTATACTCATTACTCTTATTATTATCAATCTAACCCATATTATTAGCCATATTATGCTAATATGATCGACAGAACGACAATTACTATACTTATTACACTCACTGTTATCAATCTAACTCATATTATTAACCATATTATGCAAATTTGATCGATAGAACGACAATCACTGTACTTATTACTCTTATTATTATCAACCTAACTCATATTATTAGCCATATTATGCTTATATGATCGATAGAACGACAATTACTATACTTATTACTCTTATTATTATGAATCTAACTCATATTATTAACCATATTATGCAGATATGATCGATAGAACTACAATTACTATACTCATTACTCTTATTATTATCAATCTAACTCTTATTATTAGCCATATTATGCTTATAATATCGATAGAACGCCAATTACTATACTTATTACTGTTATTATTATCAATCTAACTCATATTATTAACCATATTATGCAAATTTGATCGATAGAACGACAATCACTATACTTATTACTCTTATTATTATCAACCTAACTCATATTATTAGCCATATTATGCTTAAATGATCGATAGAACGGCAATTACTGTACTTATTACTCTTATTATTATCAATCTAACTCATATTATTAGCCATATTATGCAGATATGATCTATAGAACTACAATTACTATACTTATTACTCTTATTATTATCAATCTAACTCATATTATTAGCCATATTATGCTTATATGATCGATAGAACGAGAATTACTATACTCACTACTCTTAATATTATCAATCTAACTCTTATTATTAGCCATATTATGCTTATAATTTTGATAGAACGACAATTACTATACTTATTACTGTTATTATTATCAATCTAACTCATATTATTAGCCATATTATGCTTATAATATCGATAGAACGCCAATTACTATACTTATTACTGTTATTATTATCAATCTAACTCATATTATTAACCATATTATGCAAATTTGATCGATAGAACGACAATCACTATACTTATTACTCTTATTATTATCAACCTAACTCATATTATTAGCCATATTATGCTTAAATGATCCATAGAACGGCAATTACTGTACTTATTACTCTTATTATTATCAATCTAACTCATATTATTAGCCATATTATGCTTATATGATCGATAGAACGAGAATTACTATACTCACTACTCTTAGTATTATCAATCTAACTCTTATTATTAGCCATATTATCCTTATATTATCGATAGAACGACAATTACTATACTTATTACTGTTATTACTATCAATCTAACTCATATTATTAGCCATATTATGCTTAAATGATCGATAGAACGACAATTACTATACTTATTACTCTTATTATTATCAATCTAACTCCTATTATTAGCCATATTATGCTTATATGATCGATAGAACGACAATTACTATACTTATTACTGTTATTATTATCAATCTAACTCAAATTATTAGCCATATTATGCTTAAATGATCGGTAGATCTACAATTACTATACTCATTACTCTTATTATTATCAATCTAACCCATATTATTAGCCATATTATGCTTATATGATCGATAGAACGAGAATTACTATACTCACTACTCTTAGTATTATCAATCTAACTCATATTATTAGCCATACTATGCTTATATTATCGATAGAACGACAATTACTATACTTATTACTGTTATTACTATCAATCTAACTCATATTATTAGCCATATTATGCTTAAATGATCCATAGAACGACAATTACTATACTTGTTACTCCTATTATTATCAATCTAACTCATATTATTAGCCATATTATGCTTATATGATCGATAGAACGACAATTACTATACTTATTACTCTTATTGTTTTGAATCTAACTCATATTATTAACCATATTATGCAGATATGATCGATAGAACTACAATTACTATACTCATTACTCTTATTATTATCAATCTAACTCATATTATTGGCCATATTATGCTTATATGATCGATAGAACGACAATTACTATACTTATTACACTCACTGTTATCAATCTAACTCATATTATTAACCATATTATGCAGATATGATCGATAGCACGACATTTACTATACTAATTACTCTTATTATCATCAATCTAACTCATATTATTACCCATATTATGATTATATGATCGATAGAACGACATTTACTATACTTATTACACTCACTGTTATCAATCTAACTCATATTATTAACCATATTATGCAAATTTGATCGATAGAACGACAATCACTATACTTATTACTCTTATTATTATCAACCTAACTCATATTATTAGCCACATTATGCTTATATGATCGATAGAACGACAATTACTATACCTATTACTCTTATTATTATCAATCTAACTCATATTATTAACCATATTATGCTTATATGATCGATAGAACGACAATTACTCTACTTATTACTCTTATTATTATCAATCTAACTCATATTATTAACCATATTATGCAGATATGATCGATAGCACGACATTGGCTATACCTATTACTCTTATTATTATGAATCTAACTCATATTATTAACCATATTATGCAGATATGATCTATAGAACTACAATTACTATACTTATTACTCTTATTATTATCAATCTAACTCATATTGTTAGCCATATTATGCTTATATGATCGATAGAACGAGAATTACTATACTCACTGCTCTTAATATTATCAATCTAACTCTTATTATTAGCCATATTATGCTTATAATTTTGATAGAACGACAATTACTATACTTATTACTGTTATTATTATCAATCTAACTCATATTATTAGCCATATTATGCTTAAATGATCGATAGAACTACAATTACTATACTCATTACTCTTATTATTATCAATCTAACCCATATTATTAGCCATATTATGCTAATATGATCGACAGAACGACAATTACTATACTTATTACACTCACTGTTATCAATCTAACTCATATTATTAACCATATTATGCAAATTTGATCGATAGAACGACAATCACTATACTTATTACTCTTATTATTATCAACCTAACTCATATTATTAGCCATATTATGCTTATATGATCGATAGAACGACAATTACTATACTTATTACTCTTATTATTATGAATCTAACTCATATTATTAACCATATTATGCAGATATGATCGATAGAACTACAATTACTATACTCATTACTCTTATTATTATCAATCTAACTCTTATTATTAGCCATATTATGCTTATAATATCGATAGAACGCCAATTACTATACTTATTACTGTTATTATTATCAATCTAACTCATATTATTAACCATATTATGCAAATTTGATCGATAGAACGACAATCACTATACTTATTACTGTTATTACTATCAATCTAACTCATATTATTAGCCATATTATGCTTAAATGATCGATAGAACGACAATTACTATACTTATTACTCTTATTATTATCAATCTAACTCCTATTATTAGCCATATTATGCTTATATGATCGATAGAACGACAATTACTATACTTATTACTGTTATTATTATCAATCTAACTCAAATTATTAGCCATATTATGCTTAAATGATCGGTAGAACTACAATTACTATACTCATTACTCTTATTATTATCAATCTAACCCATATTATTAGCCATATTATGCTTATATGATCGATAGAACGAGAAATACTATACTCACTACTCTTAGTATTATCAATCTAACTCATATTATTAGCCATACTATGCTTATATTATCGATAGAACGACAATTACTATACTTATTACTGTTATTACTATCAATCTAACTCATATTATTAGCCATATTATGCTTAAATGATCGATAGAACGACAATTACTATACTTATTACTTTTATTAAAAACAATCTAACTCATATTATTAGCCATATTATGCTTATATGATCGATAAAACGACAATTACTATACTCACTACTCTGAGTATTATCAATCTAACTCATATTATTAGCCATATTATGCTTAAATGATCGATAGAACGACAATTACTATACTTATTACTCTTATTATTATGAATCTAACTCATATTATTAACCATATTATGCAGATATGATCGAAAGAACTACAATTACTATACTCATTACTCTTATTATTATCAATCTAACTTTTATTATTAGCCATATTATGCTTATAATATCGATAGAACGACAATTACTATACTTATTACTCTTATTATTATCAATCTAACTCATATTATTAGCCACATTATGCTTATATGATCGATAGAACGAAAATTACTATACCTATTACTCTTATTATTATCAATCTAACTCATATTATTAACCATATTATGCTTATATGATCGATAGAACGACAATTACTCTACTTATTACTCTTATTATTATCAATCTAACTCATATTATTAACCATATTATGCAGATATGATCGATAGCACGACATTTGCTATACCTATTACTCTTATTATTATGAATCTAACTCATATTATTAACCATATTATGCAGATATGATCTATAGAACTACAATTACTATACTTATTACTCTTATTATTATCAATCTAACTCATATTATTAGCCATATTATGCTTACATGATCGATAGAACGAGAATTACTATACTCACTACTCTTAATATTATCAATCTAACTCTTATTATTAGCCATATTATGCTTATAATTTTGATAGAACGACAATTACTATACTTATTACTGTTATTATTATCAATCTAACTCATATTATTAGCCATATTATGCTTATATGATCGATAGAACGACAATTACTATACCTATTACTCTTATTATTATCAATCTAACTCAAATTATTAGCCATATTATGCTTAAATGATCGGTAGATCTACAATTACTATACTCATTACTCTTATTATTATCAATCTAACCCATATTATTAGCCATATTATGCTTATATGATCGATAGAACGAGAATTACTATACTCACTACTCTTAGTATTATCAATCTAACTCATATTATTAGCCATACTATGCTTATATTATCGATAGAACGACAATTACTATACTTATTACTGTTATTACTATCAATCTAACTCATATTATTAGCCATATTATGCTTAAATGATCCATAGAACGACAATTACTATACTTGTTACTCCTATTATTATCAATCTAACTCATATTATTAGCCATATTATGCTTATATGATCGATAGAACGACAATTACTATACTTATTACTCTTATTATTTTGAATCTAACTCATATTATTAACCATATTATGCAGATATGATCGATAGAACTACAATTACTATACTCATTACTCTTATTATTATCAATCTAACTCATATTATTGGCCATATTATGCTTATATGATCGATAGAACGACAATTACTATACTTATTACACTCACTGTTATCAATCTAACTCATATTATTAACCATATTATGCAGATATGATCGATAGCACGACATTTACTATACTAATTACTCTTATTATCATCAATCTAACTCATATTATTACCCATATTATGATTATATGATCGATAGAACGACATTTACTATACTTATTACACTCACTGTTATCAATCTAACTCATATTATTAACCATATTATGCAAATTTGATCGATAGAACGACAATCACTATACTTATTACTCTTATTATTATCAACCTAACTCATATTATTAGCCACATTATGCTTATATGATCGATAGAACGACAATTACTATACCTATTACTCTTATTATTATCAATCTAACTCATATTATTAACCATATTATGCTTATATGATCGATAGAACGACAATTACTCTACTTATTACTCTTATTATTATCAATCTAACTCATATTATTAACCATATTATGCAGATATGATCGATAGCACGACATTTGCTATACCTATTACTCTTATTATTATGAATCTAACTCATATTATTAACCATATTATGCAGATATGATCTATAGAACTACAATTACTATACTTATTACTCTTATTATTATCAATCTAACTCATATTATTAGCCATATTATGCTTATATGATCGATAGAACGAGAATTACTATACTCACTACTCTTAATATTATCAATCTAACTCTTATTATTAGCCATATTATGCTTATAATTTTGATAGAACGACAATTACTATACTTATTACTGTTATTATTATCAATCTAACTCATATTATTAGCCATATTATGCTTAAATGATCGATAGAACTACAATTACTATACTCATTACTCTTATTATTATCAATCTAACCCATATTATTAGCCATATTATGCTAATATGATCGACAGAACGACAATTACTATACTTATTACACTCACTGTTATCAATCTAACTCATATTATTAACCATATTATGCAAATTTGATCGATAGAACGACAATCACTATACTTATTACTCTTATTATTATCAACCTAACTCATATTATTAGCCATATTATGCTTAAATGATCGATATAACGGCAATTACTGTACTTATTACTCTTATTATTATCAATCTAACTCATATTATTAGCCATATTATGCTTATATGATCGATAGAACGAGAATTACTATACTCACTACTCTTAGTATTATCAATCTAACTCATATTATTAGCCATATTATCCTTATATTATCGATAGAACGACAATTACTATACTTATTACTGTTATTACTATCAATCTAACTCATATTATTAGCCATATTATGCTTATATGATCGATAGAACGACAATTACTATACTTATTACTCTTATTATTATCAATCTAACTCCCATTATTAGCCATATTATGCTTATATGATCGATAGAACGACAATTACTATACTTATTACTGTTATTATTATCAATCTAACTGAAATTATTAGCCATATTATGCTTAAATGATCGGTAGATCTACAATTACTATACTCATTACTCTTATTATTATCAATCTAACCCATATTATTAGCCATATTATGCTTATATGATCGATAGAACGAGAATTACTATACTCACTACTCTTAGTATTATCAATCTAACTCATATTATTAGCCATACTATGCTTATATTATCGATAGAACGACAATTACTATACTTATTACTGTTATTACTATCAATCTAACTCATATTATTAGCCATATTATGCTTAAATGATCCATAGAACGACAATTACTATACTTGTTACTCCCATTATTATCAATCTAACTCATATTATTAGCCATATTATGCTTATATGATCGATAGAACGACAATTACTATACTTATTACTCTTATTATTTTGAATCTAACTCATATTATTAACCATATTATGCAGATATGATCGATAGAACTACAATTACTATACTCATTACTCTTATTATTATCAATCTAACTCATATTATTGGCCATATTATGCTTATATGATCGATAGAACGACAATTACTATACTTATTACACTCACTGTTATCAATCTAACTCATATTATTAACCATATTATGCAGATATGATCGATAGCACGACATTTACTATACGAATTACTCTTATTATCATCAATCTAACTCATATTATTACCCATATTATGATTATATGATCGATAGAACGACATTTACTATACTTATTACACTCACTGTTATCAATCTAACTCATATTATTAACCATATTATGCAAATTTGATCGATAGAACGACAATGACTATACTTATTACTCTTATTATTATCAACCTAACTCATATTATTAGCCACATTATGCTTATATGATCGATAGAACGACAATTACGATACCCATTACTCTTATTATTATCAATCTAACTCATATTATTAACCATATTATGCTTATATGATCGATAGAACGACAATTACTCTACTTATTACTCTTATTATTATCAATCTAACTCATATTATTAACCATATTATGCAGATGTGATCGATAGCACGACATTTGCTATACCTATTACTCTTATTATTATGAATCTAACTCATATTATTAACCATATTATGCAGATATGATCTATAGAACTACAATTACTATACTTATTACTCTTATTATTATCAATCTAACTCATATTATTAGCCATACTATGCTTATATGATCGATAGAACGAGAATTACTATACTCACTACTCCTAATATTATCAATCTAACTCTTATTATTAGCCATATTATGCTTATAATTTTGATAGAACGACAATTACTATACTTATTACACTCACTGTTATCAATCTAACTCATATTATTAACCATATTATGCAAATTTGATCGATAGAACGACAATCACTATACTTATTACTCTTATTATTATCAACCTAACTCATATTATTAGCCATATTATGCTTAAATGATCGATAGAACGGCAATTACTGTACTTATTACTCTTATTATTATCAATCTAACTCATATTATTAGCCATATTATGCTTATATGATCGATAGAACGAGAATTACTATACTCACTACTCTTAGTATTATCAATCTAACTCATATTATTAGCCATATTATCCTTATATTATCGATAGAACGACAATTACTATACTTATTTCTGTTATTACTATCAATCTAACTCATATTATTAGCCATATTATGCTTAAATGATCGATAGAACGACAATTACTATACTTATTACTCTTATTATTATCAATCTAACTCCTATTATTAGCCATATTATGCTTATATGATCGATAGAACGACAATTACTATACTTATTACTGTTATTATTATCAATCTAACTCAAATTATTAGCCATATTATGCTTAAATGATCGGTAGAACTACAATTACTATACTCATTACTCTTATTATTATCAATCTAACCCATATTATTAGTTATGCTTATATGACCCATGTTATGCTTATATGATCGATAGAACGAGAAATACTATACTCACTACTCTTAGTATTATCAATCTAACTCATATTATTAGCCATACTATACTTATATTATCGATAGAACGACAATTACTATACTTATTACTGTTATTACTATCAATCTAACTCATATTATTAGCCATATTATGCTTAAATGATCCATAGAACGACAATTACTATACTTGTTACTCCTATTATTATCAATCTAACTCATATTATTAGCCATATTATGCTTATATGATCGATAGAACGACAATTACTATACTTATTACTGTTATTACTATCAATCTGTAACGTAGCAGTTTCCTCCACCCGCGTTGCTAGGCAGCGCGGTGGAGTACGCGGCTGACGGGCCCCCTTGTGCCGGACGCTTCAGCGCGCCAGGGTTGACGCGAGGGGGCCGATCGCGGAAGGAAGGGGACTGGTCGCGGGTTGAGAAAGAACACGGTGTTTCGCTCTTAACTATCCTTGTTTATTCATTATGTATTCCCCGACGAGCTGGGGCCCTGGTCCGCCGGTGGCGTTGCGGGCGGCGGAGTTGCCGGTGGAGGCGCCGTGGCCTCCGCAGTCTTCGGTTTCTACAATTATAATCGGTTCGTGTTAGTCGGTCGGTGTTACAGAATAGCGGCGGTGGCGGCGCGGGTCTTACATGCTACGCGGCTATAATACAATCCTATTCGGTACGCTTAATAGAGTCTTACATACTATCCTTACATACTACGCTATCCCTATTCTTACACTCTATCTTACAAACTATACTCGGCGGCGCTCGCGGTCCGGTCGGTCGGTCGGTCGGTCGAGGGGAACGCCTCGCGGAGTACGGGTCGGTTGCGGCACGCGTTCGCGGGTCGGTCGGAGGAACTTCTCGCGGCGTTCGCGGTTCGGACGGAGAGAACAGCGCGCGGAGTTCGCGGTACGGTCGGTCGGTCGAACGCGTTCGGGGGTTTCGCGGTCCTTATATCTACGGTTCGGCGCGATTGAGAGGAGGAAGGAGGGAGAGTAAAGTACACGGGGTAAGTGGCCAGTTCTGGCCTTGCCTTTCTCTTATTAAGACCGAGAGTGTTCCTGTTACTGGCTCTTGCCTCCACGGTCTGGCAGGCGTCACGCTGTGGGTTACCCTCCAACGTAACGACTACCCCCGGCTTGCCTTCCTCGAGGGCTATCCACGAGGCCGGACAAGGCGGTTGACCGTTGGCGCGGCCAGTCTCGGCGCACGGGTTACCCTCCACTCCGATACTGACCTCCAGTCCTCCCAGTCCGGGGCTATCGTCGGACCAGGAAGACCTTATTGCCTTGGAGAGGATCTCCGAAGAGATCCTTTCGGGGCCGAAGCCCCGGGCCAACTCAATCGATCACGCGATCGATCGCTATCTAAGTAGTATCGGGTCGCGGTGGGTGGTCTCGGTGGGGGGTCCCCACCTCGCGGTGCGCGGCTGACGGTGCGCGGTCGACGGAGCGCGGCTGACGGAGCGCGGCTGACGGAACGGCTCGTGACGTATTCGTCACAAATCTAACTCATATTATTAGCCATATTATGCTTAAATGATCGATAGAACGACAATTACTATACTTATTACTCTTATTATTATCAATCTAACTCCTATTATTAGCCATATTATGCTTATATGATCGATAGAACGACAATTACTATACTTATTACTGTTATTATTATCAATCTAACTCAAATTATTAGCCATATTATGCTTAAATGATCGGTAGAACTACAATTACTATACTCATTACTCTTATTATTATCAATCTAACCCATATTATTAGTTATGCTTATATGACCCATGTTATGCTTATATGATCGATAGAACGAGAAATACTATACTCACTACTCTTAGTATTATCAATCTAACTCATATTATTAGCCATACTATACTTATATTATCGATAGAACGACAATTACTATACTTATTACTGTTATTACTATCAATCTAACTCATATTATTAGCCATATTATGCTTAAATGATCCATAGAACGACAATTACTATACTTGTTACTCCTATTATTATCAATCTAACTCATATTATTAGCCATATTATGCTTATATGATCGATAGAACGACAATTACTATACTTATTACTGTTATTACTATCAATCTGTAACGTAGCAGTTTCCTCCACCCGCGTTGCTAGGCAGCGCGGTGGAGTACGCGGCTGACGGGCCCCCTTGTGCCGGACGCTTCAGCGCGCCAGGGTTGACGCGAGGGGGCCGATCGCGGAAGGAAGGGGACTGGTCGCGGGTTGAGAAAGAACACGGTGTTTCGCTCTTAACTATCCTTGTTTATTCATTATGTATTCCCCGACGAGCTGGGGCCCTGGTCCGCCGGTGGCGTTGCGGGCGGCGGAGTTGCCGGTGGAGGCGCCGTGGCCTCCGCAGTCTTCGGTTTCTACAATTATAATCGGTTCGTGTTAGTCGGTCGGTGTTACAGAATAGCGGCGGTGGCGGCGCGGGTCTTACATGCTACGCGGCTATAATACAATCCTATTCGGTACGCTTAATAGAGTCTTACATACTATCCTTACATACTACGCTATCCCTATTCTTACACTCTATCTTACAAACTATACTCGGCGGCGCTCGCGGTCCGGTCGGTCGGTCGGTCGGTCGAGGGGAACGCCTCGCGGAGTACGGGTCGGTTGCGGCACGCGTTCGCGGGTCGGTCGGAGGAACTTCTCGCGGCGTTCGCGGTTCGGACGGAGAGAACAGCGCGCGGAGTTCGCGGTACGGTCGGTCGGTCGAACGCGTTCGGGGGTTTCGCGGTCCTTATATCTACGGTTCGGCGCGATTGAGAGGAGGAAGGAGGGAGAGTAAAGTACACGGGGTAAGTGGCCAGTTCTGGCCTTGCCTTTCTCTTATTAAGACCGAGAGTGTTCCTGTTACTGGCTCTTGCCTCCACGGTCTGGCAGGCGTCACGCTGTGGGTTACCCTCCAACGTAACGACTACCCCCGGCTTGCCTTCCTCGAGGGCTATCCACGAGGCCGGACAAGGCGGTTGACCGTTGGCGCGGCCAGTCTCGGCGCACGGGTTACCCTCCACTCCGATACTGACCTCCAGTCCTCCCAGTCCGGGGCTATCGTCGGACCAGGAAGACCTTATTGCCTTGGAGAGGATCTCCGAAGAGATCCTTTCGGGGCCGAAGCCCCGGGCCAACTCAATCGATCACGCGATCGATCGCTATCTAAGTAGTATCGGGTCGCGGTGGGTGGTCTCGGTGGGGGGTCCCCACCTCGCGGTGCGCGGCTGACGGTGCGCGGTCGACGGAGCGCGGCTGACGGAGCGCGGCTGACGGAACGGCTCGTGACGTATTCGTCACAAATCTAACTCATATTATTAGCCATATTATGCTTAAATGATCGATAGAACGACAATTACTATACTTATTACTCTTATTATTATCAATCTAACTCATATTATTAGCCATATTATGCTTAAATGATCGATAGAACTACAATTACTATACTCACTACTCTTAGTATTATCAATCTAACTCATATTATTAGCCATATTATGCTTAAATGATCGATACGACGACAATTACTATACTTATTACTCTTATTATTATCAATCTAACTCATATTATTAGCCATATTATGCTTATATTATCGATAGAACGACAATTACTATACTTATTACTGTTATTACTATCAATCTAACTCATATTATTAGCCATATTATGCTTAAATGATCGATAGAACGACAATTACTATACTTATTACTTTTATTATTATCAATCCAACTCATATTATTAGCCATATTATGCTTAAATGATCGATAGAACTACAATTACTATACTCACAACTCTTAGTATTATCAATCTAACTCATATTATTAGCCATATTATGCTTATATGATCGATAGAACGACAATTACTATACTCATTACTCTTATTATTATCAATCTAACTCATATTATTAGCCATATTATGCTTATATGATCGATAGAACGAGAATTACTATACTCACTACTCTGAGTATTATCAATCTAACTCATATTATTAGCCATATTATGCTTAAATGATCGATAGAACGACAATTACTATACTTATTACTCTTATTATTATGAATCTAACTCATATTATTAACCATATTATGCAGATATGATCGAAAGAACTACAATTACTATACTCATTACTCTTATTATTATCAATCTAACTTTTATTATTAGCCATATTATGCTTATAATATCGATAGAACGACAATTACTATACTTATTACTCTTATTATTATCAATCTAACTCATATTATTAGCCACATTATGCTTATATGATCGATAGAACGACAATTACTATACCTATTACTCTTATTATTATCAATCTAACTCATATTATTAACCATATTATGCTTATATGATCGATAGAACGACAATTACTCTACTTATTACTCTTATTATTATCAATCTAACTCATATTATTAACCATATTATGCAGATATGATCGATAGCACGACATTTGCTATACCTATTACTCTTATTATTATGAATCTAACTCATATTATTAACCATATTATGCAGATATGATCTATAGAACTACAATTACTATACTCACTACTCTTAATATTATCAATCTAACTCTTATTATTAGCCATATTATGCTTATAATTTTGATAGAACGACAATTACTATACTCATTACTGTTATTATTATCAATCTAACTCATATTATTAGCCATATTATGCTTAAATGATCGATAGAACTACAATTACTATACTCATTACTCTTATTATTATCAATCTAAACCATATTATTAGCCATATTATGCTAATATGATCGACAGAACGACAATTACTATACTTATTACACTCACTGTTATCAATCTAACTCATATTATTAACCATATTATGCAAATTTGATCGATAGAACGACAATCACTATACTTATTACTCTTATTATTATCAACCTAACTCATATTATTAGCCATATTATGCTTATATGATCGATAGAACGACAATTACTATACTTATTACTCTTATTATTATGAATCTAACTCATATTATTAACCATATTATGCAGATATGATCGATAGAACTACTATTACTATACTCATTACTCTTATTATTATGAATCTAACTCTTATTATTAGCCATATTATGCTTATAATATCGATAGAACGCCAATTACTATACTTATTACTGTTATTATTATCAATCTAACTCATATTATTAACCATATTATGCAAATTTGATCGATAGAACGACAATCACTATACTTATTACTCTTATTATTATCAACCTAACTCATATTCTTAGCCATATTATGCTTAAAGGATCGATAGAACGACAATTACTGTACTTATTACTCTTATTATTATCAATCTAACTCATATTATTAGCCATATTATGCTTATATGATCGATAGAACGAGAATTACTATACTCACTACTCTTAGTATTATCAATCTAACTCATATTATTAGCCATATTATCCTTATATTATCGATAGAACGACAATTACTATACTTATTACTGTTATTACTATCAATCTAACTCATATTATTAGCCATATTATGCTTAAATGATCGATAGAACGACAATTACTATACTTATTACTCTTATTATTATCAATCTAACTCCTATTATTAGCCATATTATGCTTATATGATCGATAGAACGACAATTACTATACTTATTACTGTTATTATTATCAATCTAACTCAAATTATTAGCCATATTATGCTTAAATGATCGGTAGAACTACAATTACTATACTCATTACTCTTATTATTATCAATCTAACCCATATTATTAGCCATATTATGCTTATATGATCGATAGAACGAGAATTACTATACTCACTACTCTTAGTATTATCAATCTAACTCATATTATTAGCCATACTATGCTTATATTATCGATAGAACGACAATTACTATACTTATTACTGTTATTACTATCAATCTAACTCATATTATTAGCCATATTATGCTTAAATGATCCATAGAACGACAATTACTATACTTGTTACTCCTATTATTATCAATCTAACTCATATTATTAGCCATATTATGCTTATATGATCGATAGAACGACAATTACTATACTTATTACTCTTACTATTTTGAATCTAACTCATATTATTAACCATATTATGCAGATATGATCGATAGAACTACAATTACTATACTCATTACTCTTATTATTATCAATCTAACTCATATTATTAGCCATATTATGCTTATATGATCGATAGAACGACAATCACTATACTTATTACTCTTATTATTATGAATCTAACTCATATTATTAGCCATATTATGCTTATATGATCGATAGAACGACAATTACTATACTTATTACAATCACTGTTATCAATCTAACTCATATTATTAACCATATTATGCAAATTTGATCGATAGAACGACAATCACTATACTTATTACTCTTATTATTATCAACCTAACTCATATTATTAGCCATATTATGCTTATATGATCGATAGAACGACAATCACTATACTTATTACTCTTATTATTATGAATCTAACTCATATTATTAACCATATAATGCAGATATGATCGAAAGAACTACAATTACTATACGCATTACTCTTAATATTATCAATCTAACTCTTATTATTAGCCATATTATGCTTATAATTTTGATAGAACGACAATTACTATACTTATTACTGTTATTATTATCAATCTAACTCATATTATTAGCCATATTATGCTTAAATGATCGATAGAACTACAATTACTATACTCATTACTCTTATTATTATCAATCTAACCCATATTATTAGCCATATTATGCTAATATGATCGACAGAACGACAATTACTATACTTATTACACTCACTGTTATCAATCTAACTCATATTATTAACCATATTATGCAAATTTGATCGATAGAACGACAATCACTATACTTATTACTCTTATTATTATCAACCTAACTCATATTATTAGCCATATTATGCTTATATGATCGATAGAACGACAATTACTATACTTATTACTCTTATTATTATGAATCTAACTCATATTATTAACCATATTATGCAGATATGATCGATAGAACTACAATTACTATACTCATTACTCTTATTATTATCAATCTAACTCTTATTATTAGCCATATTATGCTTATGATATCGATAGAACGCCAATTACTATACTTATTACTGCTATTATTATCAATCTAACTCATATTATTAACCATATTATGCAAATTTGATCGATAGAACGACAATCACTATACTTATTACTCTTATTATTATCAACCTAACTCATATTATTAGCCATATTATGCTTAAATGATCGATAGAACGGCAATTACTGTACTTATTACTCTTATTATCATCAATCTAACTCATATTATTAGCCATATTATGCTTATATGATCGATAGAACGAGAATTACTATACTCACTACTCTTAGTATTATCAATCTAACTCATATTATTAGCCATATTATCCTTATATTATCGATAGAACGACAATTACTATACTTATTACTGTTATTACTATCAATCTAACTCATATTATTAGCCATATTATGCTTAAATGATCGATAGAACGACAATTACTCTACTTATTACTCTTATTATTATCAATCTAACTCCTATTATTAGCCATATTATGCTTATATGATCGATAGAACGACAATTACTATACTTATTACTGTTATTATTATCAATCTAACTCAAATTATTAGCCATATTATGCTTAAATGATCGGTAGAACTACAATTACTATACTCATTACTCTTATTATTATCAATCTAACCCATATTATTAGCCATATTATGCTTATATGATCGATAGAACGAGAATTACTATACTCACTACTCTTAGTATTATCAATCTAACTCATATTATTAGCCATACTATGCTTATATTATCGATAGAACGACAATTACTATACTTATTACTGTTATTACTATCAATCTAACTCATATTATTAGCCATATTATGCTTAAATGATCCATAGAACGACAATTACTATACTTGTTACTCCTATTATTATCAATCTAACTCATATTATTAGCCATATTATGCTTATATGATCGATAGAACGACAATTACTATACTTATTACTCTTATTATTTTGAATCTAACTCATATTAATAACCATATTATGCAGATATGATCGATAGAACTACAATTACTGTACTCATTACTCTTATTATTATCAATCTAACTCATATTATTGGCCATATTATGCTTATATGATCGATAGAACGACAATTACTATACTTATTACACTCACTGTTATCAATCTAACTCATATTATTAACCATATTATGCAAATTTGATCGATAGAACGACAATCACTATACTTATTACTCTTATTATTATCAACCTAACTCATATTATTAGCCATATTATGCTTATATGATCGATAGAACGACAATTACTATACTTATTACTCTTATTATTATGAATCTAACTCATATTATTAACCATATTATGCAGATATGATCGAAAGAACTACAATTACTATACGCATTACTCTTATTATTATCAATCTAACTCTTATTATTAGCCATATTATGCTTATATGATCGATAGAACGACATTTACTGTACTTATTACACTCACGATTATCAATCTAACTCATATTATTAACCATATTATGCAGATATGATCGATAGCACGACATTTACTATACTTGCTACTCTTATTATTATCAATCTAACTCATATTATTAGCCATATTATGCTTAAATGATCGATAGAACGACAATTACTATTCTTATTACTCTTATTATTATGAATCTAACTCATATTATTAGCCATATTATGCTTATATGAGCAATAGAACTACAATTACTATACTTATTACTCTTATTATTATCAATCTAACTCATGTTATTAACCATATAATGCAGATATGATCGATAGAACTACAATTACTATACTCATTACTCTTATTATTATCAATCTAACTCATATTATTAACCATATAATGCAGATATGATCGATAGAACTACAATTACTATACTCATTACTCTTATTATTATCAATCTAACTCATATTATTAACCATATTATGCAGATATGATCGATAGAACTACAATTACTATACTCATTACTCTTATTATTATCAACCTAACTCATATTATTAGCCACATTATGCTTATATGATCGATAGAACGACAATTACTATACCCATTACTCTTATTATTATCAATCTAACTCATATTATTACCCATATTATGATTATATGATCGATAGAACGACATTTACTATACTTATTACACTCACTGTTATCAATCTAACTCATATTATTAACCATATTATGCAAATTTGATCGATAGAACGACAATGACTATACTTATTACTCTTATTATTATCAACCTAACTCATATTATTAGCCACATTATGCTTATATGATCGATAGAACGACAATTACTATACCCATTACTCTTATTATTATCAATCTAACTCATATTATTAACCATATTATGCTTATATGATCGATAGAACGCCAATTACTATACTTATTACTGCTATTATTATCAATCTAACTCATATTATTAACCATATTATGCAAATTTGATCGATAGAACGACAATCACTATACTTATTACTCTTATTATTATCAACCTAACTCATATTATTAGCCATATTATGCTTAAATGATCGATAGAACGGCAATTACTGTACTTATTACTCTTATTATTATCAATCTAACTCATATTATTAGCCATATTATGCTTATATGATCGATAGAACGAGAATTACTATACTCACTACTCTTAGTATTATCAATCTAACTCATATTATTAGCCATATTATCCTTATATTATCGATAGAACGACAATTACTATACTTATTACTGTTATTACTATCAATCTAACTCATATTATTAGCCATATTATGCTTAAATGATCGATAGAACGACAATTACTCTACTTATTACTCTTATTATTATCAATCTAACTCCTATTATTAGCCATATTATGCTTATATGATCGATAGAACGACAATTACTATACTTATTACTGTTATTATTATCAATCTAACTCAAATTATTAGCCATATTATGCTTAAATGATCGGTAGAACTACAATTACTATACTCATTACTCTTATTATTATCAATCTAACCCATATTATTAGCCATATTATGCTTATATGATCGATAGAACGAGAATTACTATACTCACTACTCTGAGTATTATCAATCTAACTCATATTATTAGCCATATTATGCTTAAATGATCGATAGAACGACAATTACTATACTTATTACTCTTATTATTATGAATCTAACTCATATTATTAGCCATATTATGCTTATATGATCGATAGAACGACAATTACTATACTCATTACTCTTATTATTATCAATCTAACTCATATTATTAGCCATATTATGCTTATATGATCGATAGAACGAGAATTACTATACTCACTACTCTGAGTATTATCAATCTAACTCATATTATTAGCCATATTATGCTTAAATGATCGATAGAACGACAATTACTATACTTATTACTCTTATTATTATGAATCTAACTCATATTATTAACCATATTATGCAGATATGATCGAAAGAACTACAATTACTATACTCATTACTCTTATTATTATCAATCTAACTTTTATTATTAGCCATATTATGCTTATAATATCGATAGAACGACAATTACTATACTTATTACTCTTATTATTATCAATCTAACTCATATTATTAGCCACATTATGCTTATATGATCGATAGAACGACAATTACTATACCTATTACTCTTATTATTATCAATCTAACTCATATTATTAACCATATTATGCTTATATGATCGATAGAACGACAATTACTCTACTTATTACTCTTATTATTATCAATCTAACTCATATTATTAACCATATTATGCAGATATGATCGATAGCACGACATTTGCTATACCTATTACTCTTATTATTATGAATCTAACTCATATTATTAACCATATTATGCAGATATGATCTATAGAACTACAATTACTATACTTATTACTCTTATTATTATCAATCTAACTCATATTATTAGCCATATTATGCTTATATGATCGATAGAACGAGAATTACTATACTCACTACTCTTAATATTATCAATCTAACTCTTATTATTAGCCATATTATGCTTATAATTTTGATAGAACGACAATTACTATACTCATTACTGTTATTATTATCAATCTAACTCATATTATTAGCCATATTATGCTTAAATGATCGATAGAACTACAATTACTATACTCATTACTCTTATTATTATCAATCTAAACCATATTATTAGCCATATTATGCTAATATGATCGACAGAACGACAATTACTATACTTATTACACTCACTGTTATCAATCTAACTCATATTATTAACCATATTATGCAAATTTGATCGATAGAACGACAATCACTATACTTATTACTCTTATTATTATCAACCTAACTCATATTATTAGCCATATTATGCTTATATGATCGATAGAACGACAATTACTATACTTATTACTCTTATTATTATGAATCTAACTCATATTATTAACCATATTATGCAGATATGATCGATAGAACTACTATTACTATACTCATTACTCTTATTATTATGAATCTAACTCTTATTATTAGCCATATTATGCTTATAATATCGATAGAACGCCAATTACTATACTTATTACTGCTATTATTATCAATCTAACTCATATTATTAACCATATTATGCAAATTTGATCGATAGAACGACAATCACTATACTTATTACTCTTATTATTATCAACCTAACTCATATTATTAGCCATATTATGCTTAAATGATCGATAGAACGGCAATTACTGTACTTATTACTCTTATTATTATCAATCTAACTCATATTATTAGCCATATTATGCTTATATGATCGATAGAACGAGAATTACTATACTCACTACTCTTAGTATTATCAATCTAACTCATATTATTAGCCATATTATCCTTATATTATCGATAGAACGACAATTACTATACTTATTACTGTTATTACTATCAATCTAACTCATATTATTAGCCATATTATGCTTAAATGATCGATAGAACGACAATTACTCTACTTATTACTCTTATTATTATCAATCTAACTCCTATTATTAGCCATATTATGCTTATATGATCGATAGAACGACAATTACTATACTTATTACTGTTATTATTATCAATCTAACTCAAATTATTAGCCATATTATGCTTAAATGATCGGTAGAACTACAATTACTATACTCATTACTCTTATTATTATCAATCTAACCCATATTATTAGCCATATTATGCTTATATGATCGATAGAACGAGAATTACTATACTCACTACTCTTAGTATTATCAATTTAACTCATATTATTAGCCATACTATGCTTATATTATCGATAGAACGACAATTACTATACTTATTACTGTTATTACTATCAATCTAACTCATATTATTAGCCATATTATGCTTAAATGATCCATAGAACGACAATTACTATACTTGTTACTCCTATTATTATCAATCTAACTCATATTATTAGCCATATTATGCTTATATGATCGATAGAACGACAATTACTATACTTATTACTCTTATTATTTTGAATCTAACTCATATTAATAACCATATTATGCAGATATGATCGATAGAACTACAATTACTGTACTCATTACTCTTATTATTATCAATCTAACTCATATTATTGGCCATATTATGCTTATATGATCGATAGAACGACAATTACTATACTTATTACACTCACTGTTATCAATCTAACTCATATTATTAACCATATTATGCAAATTTGATCGATAGAACGACAATCACTATACTTATTACTCTTATTATTATCAACCTAACTCATATTATTAGCCATATTATGCTTATATGATCGATAGAACGACAATTACTATACTTATTACTCTTATTATTATGAATCTAACTCATATTATTAACCATATTATGCAGATATGATCGAAAGAACTACAATTACTATACGCATTACTCTTATTATTATCAATCTAACTCTTATTATTAGCCATATTATGCTTATATGATCGATAGAACGACATTTACTGTACTTATTACACTCACTATTATCAATCTAACTCATATTGTTAACCATATTATGCAGATATGATCGATAGCACGACATTTACTATACTTGCTACTCTTATTATTATCAATCTAACTCATATTATTAGCCATATTATGCTTAAATGATCGATAGAACGACAATTACTATTCTTATTACTCTTATTATTATGAATCTAACTCATATTATTAGCCATATTATGCTTATATGAGCAATAGAACTACAATTACTATACTTATTACTCTTATTATTATCAATCTAACTCATGTTATTAACCATATAATGCAGATATGATCGATAGAACTACAATTACTATACTCATTACTCTTATTATTATCAATCTAACTCATATTATTAACCATATAATGCAGATATGATCGATAGAACTACAATTACTATACTCATTACTCTTATTATTATCAATCTAACTCATATTATTAACCATATTATGCAGATATGATCGATAGAACTACAATTACTATACTCATTACTCTTATTATTATCAATCTAACCCATATTATTAGCCATATTATGCTTATATGATCGATAGAACGAGAATTACTATACTCACTACTCTTAGTATTATCAATCTAACTCATATTATTAGCCATATTATCCTTATATTATCGATAGAACGACAATTACTATACTTATTACTGTTATTACTATCAATCTAACTCATATTATTAGCCATATTATGCTTATATGATCGATAGAACGACAATTACTATACTTATTACTCTTATTATTATCAATCTAACTCCTATTATTAGCCATATTATGCTTATATGATCGATAGAACGACAATTACTATACTTATTACTGTTATTATTATCAATCTAACTCAAATTATTAGCCATATTATGCTTAAATGATCGGTAGATCTACAATTACTATACTCATTACTCTTATTATTATCAATCTAACCCATATTATTAGCCATATTATGCTTATATGATCGATAGAACGAGAATTACTATACTCACTACTCTTAGTATTATCAATCTAACTCATATTATTAGCCATACTATGCTTATATTATCGATAGAACGACAATTACTATACTTATTACTGTTATTACTATCAATCTAACTCATATTATTACCCATATTATGATTATATGATCGATAGAACGACATTTACTATACTTATTACACTCACTGTTATCAATCTAACTCATATTATTAACCATATTATGCAAATTTGATCGATAGAACGACAATGACTATACTTATTACTCTTATTATTATCAACCTAACTCATATTATTAGCCACATTATGCTTATATGATCGATAGAACGACAATTACTATACCCATTACTCTTATTATTATCAATCTAACTCATATTATTAACCATATTATGCTTATATGATCGATAGAACGACAATTACTCTACTTATTACTCTTATTATTATCAATCTAACTCATATTATTAACCATATTATGCAGATGTGATCGATAGCACGACTTTGCTATACCTATTACTCTTATTATTATGAATCTAACTCATATTATTAACCATATTATGCAGATATGATCTATAGAACTACAATTACTATACTTATTACTCTTATTATTATCAATCTAACTCATATTATTAGCCATACTATGCTTATATGATCGATAGAACGAGAATTACTATACTCACTACTCCTAATATTATCAATCTAACTCTTATTATTAGCCATATTATGCTTATAATTTTGATAGAACGACAATTACTATACTTATTACTGTTATTACTATCAATCTAACTCATATTATTAGCCATATTATGCTTAAATGATCCATAGAACGACAATTACTATACTTGTTACTCCTATTATTATCAATCTAACTCATATCATTAGCCATATTATGCTTATATGATCGATAGAACGACAATTACTATACTTATTACTCTTATTATTTTGAATCTAACTCATATTATTAACCATATTATGCAGATATGATCGATAGAACTACAATTACTATACTCATTACTCTTATTATTATCAATCTAACTCATATTATTGGCCATATTATGCTTATATGATCGATAGAACGACAATTACTATACTTATTACACTAACTGTTATCAATCTAACTCATATTATTAACCATATTATGCAGATATGATCGATAGCACGACATTTACTTTACGAATTACTCTTATTATCATCAATCTAACTCATATTATTACCCATATTATGATTATATGATCGATAGAACGACATTTACTATACTTATTACACTCACTGTTATCAATCTAACTCATATTATTAACCATATTATGCAAATTTGATCGATAGAACGACAATGACTATACTTATTACTCTTATTATTATCAACCTAACTCATATTATTAGCCACATTATGCTTATATGATCGATAGAACGACAATTACTATACCCATTACTCTTATTATTATCAATCTAACTCATATTATTAACCATATTATGCTTATATGATCGATAGAACGCCAATTACTATACTTATTACTGCTATTATTATCAATCTAACTCATATTATTAACCATATTATGCAAATTTGATCGATAGAACGACAATCACTATACTTATTACTCTTATTATTATCAACCTAACTCATATTATTAGCCATATTATGCTTAAATGATCGATAGAACGGCAATTACTGTACTTATTACTCTTATTATTATCAATCTAACTCATATTATTAGCCATATTATGCTTATATGATCGATAGAACGAGAATTACTATACTCACTACTCTTAGTATTATCAATCTAACTCATATTATTAGCCATATTATCCTTATATTATCGATAGAACGACAATTACTATACTTATTACTGTTATTACTATCAATCTAACTCATATTATTAGCCATATTATGCTTAAATGATCGATAGAACGACAATTACTCTACTTATTACTCTTATTATTATCAATCTAACTCCTATTATTAGCCATATTATGCTTATATGATCGATAGAACGACAATTACTATACTTATTACTGTTATTATTATCAATCTAACTCAAATTATTAGCCATATTATGCTTAAATGATCGGTAGAACTACAATTACTATACTCATTACTCTTATTATTATCAATCTAACCCATATTATTAGCCATATTATGCTTATATGATCGATAGAACGAGAATTACTATACTCACTACTCTTAGTATTATCAATCTAACTCATATTATTAGCCATACTATGCTTATATTATCGATAGAACGACAATTACTATACTTATTACTGTTATTACTATCAATCTAACTCATATTATTAGCCATATTATGCTTAAATGATCCATAGAACGACAATTACTATACTTGTTACTCCTATTATTATCAATCTAACTCATATTATTAGCCATATTATGCTTATATGATCGATAGAACGACAATTACTATACTTATTACTCTTATTATTTTGAATCTAACTCATATTAATAACCATATTATGCAGATATGATCGATAGAACTACAATTACTGTACTCATTACTCTTATTATTATCAATCTAACTCATATTATTGGCCATATTATGCTTATATGATCGATAGAACGACAATTACTATACTTATTACACTCACTGTTATCAATCTAACTCATATTATTAACCATATTATGCAAATTTGATCGATAGAACGACAATCACTATACTTATTACTCTTATTATTATCAACCTAACTCATATTATTAGCCATATTATGCTTATATGATCGATAGAACGACAATTACTATACTTATTACTCTTATTATTATGAATCTAACTCATATTATTAACCATATTATGCAGATATGATCGAAAGAACTACAATTACTATACGCATTACTCTTATTATTATCAATCTAACTCTTATTATTAGCCATATTATGCTTATATGATCGATAGAACGACATTTACTGTACTTATTACACTCACTATTATCAATCTAACTCATATTATTAACCATATTATGCAGATATGATCGATAGCACGACATTTACTATACTTGCTACTCTTATTATTATCAATCTAACTCATATTATTAGCCATATTATGCTTAAATGATCGATAGAACGACAATTACTATTCTTATTACTCTTATTATTATGAATCTAACTCATATTATTAGCCATATTATGCTTATATGAGCAATAGAACTACAATTACTATACTTATTACTCTTATTATTATCAATCTAACTCATGTTATTAACCATATAATGCAGATATGATCGATAGAACTACAATTACTATACTCATTACTCTTATTATTATCAATCTAACTCATATTATTAACCATATAATGCAGATATGATCGATAGAACTACAATTACTATACTCATTACTCTTATTATTATCAATCTAACTCATATTATTAACCATATTATGCAGATATGATCGATAGAACTACAATTACTATACTCATTACTCTTATTATTATCAATCTAACCCATATTATTAGCCATATTATGCTTATATGATCGATAGAACGAGAATTACTATACTCACTACTCTTAGTATTATCAATCTAACTCATATTATTAGCCATATTATCCTTATATTATCGATAGAACGACAATTACTATACTTATTACTGTTATTACTATCAATCTAACTCATATTATTAGCCATATTATGCTTATATGATCGATAGAACGACAATTACTATACTTATTACTCTTATTATTATCAATCTAACTCCTATTATTAGCCATATTATGCTTATATGATCGATAGAACGACAATTACTATACTTATTACTGTTATTATTATCAATCTAACTCAAATTATTAGCCATATTATGCTTAAATGATCGGTAGATCTACAATTACTATACTCATTACTCTTATTATTATCAATCTAACCCATATTATTAGCCATATTATGCTTATATGATCGATAGAACGAGAATTACTATACTCACTACTCTTAGTATTATCAATCTAACTCATATTATTAGCCATACTATGCTTATATTATCGATAGAACGACAATTACTATACTTATTACTGTTATTACTATCAATCTAACTCATATTATTAGCCATATTATGCTTAAATGATCCATAGAACGACAATTACTATACTTGTTACTCCTATTATTATCAATCTAACTCATATCATTAGCCATATTATGCTTATATGATCGATAGAACGACAATTACTATACTTATTACTCTTATTATTTTGAATCTAACTCATATTATTAACCATATTATGCAGATATGATCGATAGAACTACAATTACTATACTCATTACTCTTATTATTATCAATCTAACTCATATTATTGGCCATATTATGCTTATATGATCGATAGAACGACAATTACTATACTTATTACACTAACTGTTATCAATCTAACTCATATTATTAACCATATTATGCAGATATGATCGATAGCACGACATTTACTATACGAATTACTCTTATTATCATCAATCTAACTCATATTATTACCCATATTATGATTATATGATCGATAGAACGACATTTACTATACTTATTACACTCACTGTTATCAATCTAACTCATATTATTAACCATATTATGCAAATTTGATCGATAGAACGACAATGACTATACTTATTACTCTTATTATTATCAACCTAACTCATATTATTAGCCACATTATGCTTATATGATCGATAGAACGACAATTACTATACCCATTACTCTTATTATTATCAATCTAACTCATATTATTAACCATATTATGCTTATATGATCGATAGAACGACAATTACTCTACTTATTACTCTTATTATTATCAATCTAACTCATATTATTAACCATATTATGCAGATGTGATCGATAGCACGACTTTGCTATACCTATTACTCTTATTATTATGAATCTAACTCATATTATTAACCATATTATGCAGATATGATCTATAGAACTACAATTACTATACTTATTACTCTTATTATTATCAATCTAACTCATATTATTAGCCATACTATGCTTATATGATCGATAGAACGAGAATTACTATACTCACTACTCCTAATATTATCAATCTAACTCTTATTATTAGCCATATTATGCTTATAATTTTGATAGAACGACAATTACTATACTTATTACTGTTATTATTATCAATCTAACTCATATTATTAGCCATATTATGCTTAAATGATCGATAGAACTACAATTACTATACTCATTACTCTTATTATTATCAATCTAACCCATATTATTAGCCATATTATGCTAATATGATCGACAGAACGACAATTACTATACTTATTACACTCACTGTTATCAATCTAACTCATATTATTAACCATATTATGCAAATTTGATCGATAGAACGACAATCACTATACTTATTACTCTTATTATTATCAACCTAACTCATATTATTAGCCATATTATGCTTAAATGATCGATAGAACGGCAATTACTGTACTTATTACTGTTATTACTATCAATCTAACTCATATTATTAGCCATATTATGCTTAAATGATCGATAGAACGACAATTACTATACTTATTACTCTTATTATTATCAATCTAACTCCTATTATTAGCCATATTATGCTTATATGATCGATAGAACGACAATTACTATACTTATTACTTTTATTATTATCAATCCAACTCATATTATTAGCCATATTATGCTTAAATGATCGATAGAACTACAATTACTATACTCACAACTCTTAGTATTATCAATCTAACTCATATTATTAGCCATATTATGCTTATATGATCGATAGAACGACAATTACTATACTCATTACTCTTATTATTATCAATCTAACTCATATTATTAGCCATATTATGCTTATATGATCGATAGAACGAGAATTACTATACTCACTACTCTGAGTATTATCAATCTAACTCATATTATTAGCCATATTATGCTTAAATGATCGATAGAACGACAATTACTATACTTATTACTTTTATTATTATCAATCCAACTCATATTATTAGCCATATTATGCTTAAATGATCGATAGAACTACAATTACTATACTCACAACTCTTAGTATTATCAATCTAACTCATATTATTAGCCATATTATGCTTATATGATCGATAGAACGACAATGACTATACTTATTACTCTTATTATTATCAACCTAACTCATATTATTAGCCACATTATGCTTATATGATCGATAGAACGACAATTACTATACCTATTACTCTTATTATTATGAATCTAACTCATATTATTAACCATATTATGCAGATATGATCTATAGAACTACAATTACTATACTTATTACTCTTATTATTATCAATCTAACTCATATTATTAGCCATACTATGCTTATATGATCGATAGAACGAGAATTACTATACTCACTACTCCTAATATTATCAATCTAACTCTTATTATTAGCCATATTATGCTTATAATTTTGATAGAACGACAATTACTATACTTATTACTGTTATTATTATCAATCTAACTCATATTATTAGCCATATTATGCTTAAATGATCGATAGAACTACAATTACTATACTCATTACTCTTATTATTATCAATCTAACCCATATTATTAGCCATATTATGCTAATATGATCGACAGAACGACAATTACTATACTTATTACACTCACTGTTATCAATCTAACTCATATTATTAACCATATTATGCAAATTTGATCGATAGAACGACAATCACTATACTTATTACTCTTATTATTATCAACCTAACTCATATTATTAGCCATATTATGCTTAAATGATCGATAGAACGGCAATTACTGTACTTATTACTGTTATTACTATCAATCTAACTCATATTATTAGCCATATTATGCTTAAATGATCGATAGAACGACAATTACTATACTTATTACTCTTATTATTATCAATCTAACTCCTATTATTAGCCATATTATGCTTATATGATCGATAGAACGACAATTACTATACTTATTACTTTTATTATTATCAATCCAACTCATATTATTAGCCATATTATGCTTAAATGATCGATAGAACTACAATTACTATACTCACAACTCTTAGTATTATCAATCTAACTCATATTATTAGCCATATTATGCTTATATGATCGATAGAACGACAATTACTATACTCATTACTCTTATTATTATCAATCTAACTCATATTATTAGCCATATTATGCTTATATGATCGATAGAACGAGAATTACTATACTCACTACTCTGAGTATTATCAATCTAACTCATATTATTAGCCATATTATGCTTAAATGATCGATAGAACGACAATTACTATACTCATTACTTTTATTATTATCAATCCAACTCATATTATTAGCCATATTATGCTTAAATGATCGATAGAACTACAATTACTATACTCACAACTCTTAGTATTATCAATCTAACTCATATTATTAGCCATATTATGCTTATATGATCGATAGAACGACAATTACTATACTCATTACTCTTATTATTATCAATCTAACTCATATTATTAGCCATATTATGCTTATATGATCGATAGAACGAGAATTACTATACTCACTACTCTGAGTATTATCAATCTAACTCATATTATTAGCCATATTATGCTTAAATGATCGATAGAACGACAATTACTATACTTATTACTCTTATTATTATGAATCTAACTCATATTATTAACCATATTATGCAGATATGATCGAAAGAACTACAATTACTATACTCATTACTCTTATTATTATCAATCTAACTTTTATTATTAGCCATATTATGCTTATAATATCGATAGAACGACAATTACTATACTTATTACTCTTATTATTATCAATCTAACTCATATTATTAGCCACATTATGCTTATATGATCGATAGAACGACAATTACTATACCTATTACTCTTATTATTATCAATCTAACTCATATTATTAACCATATTATGCTTATATGATCGATAGAACGACAATTACTCTACTTATTACTCTTATTATTATCAATCTAACTCATATTATTAACCATATTATGCAGATATGATCGATAGCACGACATTTGCTATACGTATTACTCTTATTATTATGAATCTAACTCATATTATTAACCATATTATGCAGATATGATCTATAGAACTACAATTACTATACTTATTACTCTTATTATTATCAATCTAACTCATATTATTAGCCATATTATGCTTATATGATCGATAGAACGAGAATTACTATACTCACTACTCTTAATATTATCAATCTAACTCTTATTATTAGCCATATTATGCTTATAATTTTGATAGAACGACAATTACTATACTCATTACTGTTATTATTATCAATCTAACTCATATTATTAGCCATATTATGCTTAAATGATCGATAGAACTACAATTACTATACTCATTACTCTTATTATTATCAATCTAACCCATATTATTAGCCATATTATGCTAATATGATCGACAGAACGACAATTACTATACTTATTACACTCACTGTTATCAATCTAACTCATATTATTAACCATATTATGCAAATTTGATCGATAGAACGACAATCACTATACTTATTACTCTTATTATTATCAACCTAACTCATATTATTAGCCATATTATGCTTATATGATCGATAGAACGACAATTACTATACTTATTACTCTTATTATTATGAATCTAACTCATATTATTAACCATATTATGCAGATATGATCGAAAGAACTACAATTACTATACGCATTACTCTTAATATTATCAATCTAACTCTTATTATTAGCCATATTATGCTTATAATTTTGATAGAACGACAATTACTATACTTATTACTGTTATTATTATCAATCTAACTCATATTATTAGCCATATTATGCTTAAATGATCGATAGAACTACAATTACTATACTCATTACTCTTATTATTATCAATCTAACCCATATTATTTGCCATATTATGCTAATATGATCGACAGAACGACAATTACTATACTTATTACACTCACTGTTATCAATCTAACTCATATTATTAACCATATTATGCAAATTTGATCGATAGAACGACAATCACTATACTTATTACTCTTATTATTATCAACCTAACTCATATTATTAGCCATATTATGCTTAAATGATCGATAGAACGGCAATTACTGTACTTATTACTCTTATTATTATCAATCTAACTCATATTATTAGCCATATTATGCTTATATGATCGATAGAACGACATTTACTGTACTTATTACACTCACTATTATCAATCTAACTCATATTATTAACCATATTATGCAGATATGATCGATAGCACGACATTTACTATACTTGCTACTCTTATTATTATCAATCTAACTCATATTATTAGCCATATTATGCTTAAATGATCGATAGAACGACAATTACTATTCTTATTACTCTTATTATTATGAATCTAACTCATATTATTAGCCATATTATGCTTATATGAGCAATAGAACTACAATTACTATACTTATTACTCTTATTATTATCAATCTAACTCATGTTATTAACCATATAATGCAGATATGATCGATAGAACTACAATTACTATACTCATTACTCTTATTATTATCAATCTAACTCATATTATTAACCATATAATGCAGATATGATCGATAGAACTACAATTACTATACTCATTACTCTTATTATTATCAATCTAACTCATATTATTAACCATATTATGCAGATATGATCGATAGAACTACAATTACTATACTCATTACTCTTATTATTATCAATCTAACCCATATTATTAGCCATATTATGCTTATATGATCGATAGAACGAGAATTACTATACTCACTACTCTTAGTATTATCAATCTAACTCATATTATTAGCCATATTATCCTTATATTATCGATAGAACGACAATTACTATACTTATTACTGTTATTACTATCAATCTAACTCATATTATTAGCCATATTATGCTTAAATGATCGATAGAACTACAATTACTATACTCATTACTCTTATTATTATCAATCTAACCCATATTATTAGCCATATTATGCTTATATGATCGATAGAACGAGAATTACTATACTCAGTACTCTTAGTATTATCAATCTAACTCATATTATTAGCCATACTATGCTTATATTATCGATAGAACGACAATTACTATACTTATTACTGTTATTACTATCAATCTAACTCATATTATTAGCCATATTATGCTTAAATGATCGATAGAACGACAATTAC
Source organism: Megachile rotundata (assembly GCF_050947335.1). NCBI lineage: Eukaryota > Metazoa > Arthropoda > Insecta > Hymenoptera > Megachilidae > Megachile > Megachile rotundata. Next base: position 54,000 of record NW_027473817.1, read on the forward strand.
TATACTTGTTACTCCTATTATTATCAATCTAACTCATATTATTAGCCATATTATGCTTATATGATCGATAGAACGACAATTACTATACTTATTACTCTTATTATTTTGAATCTAACTCATATTATTAACCATATTATGCAGGTATGATCGATAGAACTACAATTACTATACTCATTACTCTTATTATTATCAATCTAACTCATATTATTGGCCATATTATGCTTATATGATCGATAGAACGACAATTACTATACTTATTACACTCACTGTTATCAATCTAACTCATATTATTAACCATATTATGCAAATTTGATCGATAGAACGACAATCACTATACTTATTACTCTTATTATTATCAACCTAACTCATATTATTAGCCATATTATGCTTATATGAGCGATAGAACGACAATTACTATACTTATTACTCTTATTATTATGAATCTAACTCATATTATTAACCATATTGTGCAGATATGATCGATAGAACTACAATTACTATACTCATTACTCTTATTATTATCAATCTAACTCTTATTATTAGCCATATTATGCTTATAATATCGATAGAACGCCAATTACTATACTTATTACTGCTATTATTATCAATCTAACTCATATTATTAACCATATTATGCAAATTTGATCGATAGAACGACAATCACTATACTTATTACTCTTATTATTATCAACCTAACTCATATTATTAGCCATATTATGCTTAAATGATCGATAGAACGGCAATTACTGTACTTATTACTCTTATTATTATCAATCTAACTCATATTATTAGCCATATTATGCTTATATGATCGATAGAACGACATTTACTGTACTTATTACACTCACTATTATCAATCTAACTCATATTATTAACCATATTATGCAGATATGATCGATAGCACGACATTTACTATACTTGCTACTCTTATTATTATCAATCTAACTCATATTATTAGCCATATTATGCTTAAATGATCGATAGAACGACAATTACTATTCTTATTACTCTTATTATTATGAATCTAACTCATATTATTAGCCATATTATGCTTATATGAGCAATAGAACTACAATTACTATACTTATTACTCTTATTATTATCAATCTAACTCATGTTATTAACCATATAATGCAGATATGATCGATAGAACTACAATTACTATACTCATTACTCTTATTATTATCAATCTAACTCATATTATTAACCATATAATGCAGATATGATCGATAGAACTACAATTACTATACTCATTACTCTTATTATTATCAATCTAACTCATATTATTAACCATATTATGCAGATATGATCGATAGAACTACAATTACTATACTCATTACTCTTATTATTATCAATCTAACCCATATTATTAGCCATATTATGCTTATATGATCGATAGAACGAGAATTACTATACTCACTACTCTTAGTATTATCAATCTAACTCATATTATTAGCCATATTATCCTTATATTATCGATAGAACGACAATTACTATACTTATTACTGTTATTACTATCAATCTAACTCATATTATTAGCCATATTATGCTTAAATGATCGATAGAACTACAATTACTATACTCATTACTCTTATTATTATCAATCTAACCCATATTATTAGCCATATTATGCTTATATGATCGATAGAACGAGAATTACTATACTCAGTACTCTTAGTATTATCAATCTAACTCATATTATTAGCCATACTATGCTTATATTATCGATAGAACGACAATTACTATACTTATTACTGTTATTACTATCAATCTAACTCATATTATTAGCCATATTATGCTTAAATGATCGATAGAACGACAATTACTATACTTGTTACTCCTATTATTATCAATCTAACTCATATTATTAGCCATATTATGCTTATATGATCGATAGAACGACAATTACTATACTTATTACTCTTATTATTTTGAATCTAACTCATATTATTAACCATATTATGCAGGTATGATCGATAGAACTACAATTACTATACTCATTACTCTTATTATTATCAATCTAACTCATATTATTGGCCATATTATGCTTATATGATCGATAGAACGACAATTACTATACTTATTACACTCACTGTTATCAATCTAACTCATATTATTAACCATATTATGCAAATTTGATCGATAGAACGACAATCACTATACTTATTACTCTTATTATTATCAACCTAACTCATATTATTAGCCATATTATGCTTATATGATCGATAGAACGACAATTACTATACTTATTACTCTTATTATTATGAATCTAACTCATATTATTAACCATATTATGCACATATGATCGAAAGAACTACAATTACTATACTCATTACTCTTATTATTATCAATCTAACTCTTATTATTAGCCATATTATGCTTATATGATCGATAGAACGACATTTACTATACTTATTACACTCACTATTATCAATCTAACTCATATTATTAACCATATTATGCAGATATGATCGATAGCACGACATTAACTATACTTATTACTCTTATTATCATCAATCTACCTCATATTATTACCCATATTATGCTTATATGATCGATAGAACGACAATTACTATACTCATTACTCTTATTATTATCAATCTAACTCATATTATTAGCCATATTATGCTTATATGATCGATAGAACGAGAATTACTATACTCACTACTCTGAGTATTATCAATCTAACTCATATTATTAGCCATATTATGCTTAAATGATCGATAGAACGACAATTACTATACTTATTACTCTTATTATTATCAATCTAACTCTTATTATTAGCCATATTATGCTTAAATGATCGATAGAACGACAATTACTATACTTATTACTCTTATTATTATCAATCTAACTCTTATTATTAGCCATATTATGCTTATAATATCGATAGAACGACAATTACTATACTTATTACTCTTATTATCATCAATCTACCTCATATTATTACCCATATTATGATTATATGATCGATAGAACGACATTTACTATACTTATTACACTCACTGTTATCAATCTAACTCATATTATTAACCATATTGTGCAGATATGATAGATAGCACGACATTTACTATACACATTACTCTTACTATTATCAATCTAACTCATATTATTAACAATATTATGCAGATATGATCGATAGCACGACATTTACTATACACATTACTCTTACTATTATCAATCTAACTCATATTATTAACCATATTATGCAGATATGATCGATAGCACGACATTTACTATACTTACTACTCTTATTATTATCAATCTAACTTATATTATTAGCCATATTATGCTTATATGATCGATAGAACGAGAATTACTATACTCACTACTCTGAGTATTATCAATCTAACTCATATTATTAGCCATATTATGCTTAAATGATCGATAGAACGACAATTACTATACTTATTACTCTTATTATTATCAATCTAACTCTTATTATTAGCCATATTATGCTTATAATATCGATAGAACGACAATTACTATACTTATTACTCTTATTATTATAAATCTAACTCATATTATTTGCCATATTATGCTTATATGATCGATAGAACGACAAATACTATACTTATTACTCTTATTATTATCAATCTAATTCATATTATTAGCCATATTATGCTTAAATGATCGATAGAACGACAATTACTATACTTATTACTCCTATTATTATCAATCTAACTCATATTATTAGCCATATTATGCATAAATGATCGATAGAGTACGACAATTACTATACTTATTACTCTTATTATTATCAATCTAACTCATATTATTAACCATATTATGCTTAAATGATCGCTAGTACGACAATTACTATACATATTACTCTTATTATTATGAATCTAACTCATATTATTAACCATATTATGTAGATATGATAGATAGAACTACAATTACTATACTCATTACTCTAATTATTATCAATGTAACTCATATTATTAGCCATATTATGCTTATAATATCGATAGAACGACAATTACTATACTTATTACTGTTATTATTATCAATCTAACTCATATTATTAGCCATATTATGCTTAAATGATCGATAGAACGACAATTACTATACTTATTACTTTTATTATTATCAATCCAACTCATATTATTAGCCATATTATGCTTAAATGATCGATAGAACTACAATTACTATACTCACCACTCTTAGTATTATCAATCTAACTCATATTATTCGCCATATTATGCGTATATGATCGATAGAACGACAATTACTATACTCATTACTCTTATTATTATCAATCTAACTCATATTATTAGCCATATTATGCTTATATGATCGATAAAACGAGAATTACTATACTCACTACTATGAGTATTATCAATCTAACTCATATTATTAGCCATATTATGCTTATATTATCGATAGAACGACAATTACTATACTTATTACTGTTATTACTATCAATCTATTTCATATTATTAGCCATATTATGCTTAAATGATCGATAGGATGACAATTACTATACTTATCACTGTTATTACTATCAATCTAACTCATATTATTAGCCATATTATGCTTAAATGATCGATAGAACGACAATTACTATACTTATTACTGTTATTATTATCAATCTAACTCATATTATTAGCCATATTATGCTTAAATGATCGATAGAACTACAATTACTATACTCATTACTCTTATTATTATCAATCTAACCCATATTATTAGCCATATTATGCTTATATGATCGATAGAACGAGAAATACTATACTCACTACTCTTAGTATTATCAATCTAACTCATATTATTAGCCATATTATGCTTATATTATCGATAGAACGACAATTGCTATACTTATTACTGTTATTACTATCAATCTAACTCATATTATTAGCAATATTATGCTTATATGATCGATAGAACGACAATTACTATACTTATTACTGTTATTATTATCAATCTAACTCATATTATTAGCCATATTATGCTTAAATGATCGATAGAACTACAATTACTATACTCATTACTCTTATTATTATCAATCTAACCCATATTATTAGCCATATTATGCTTATATGATCGATAGAACGAGAAATACTATACTCACTACTCTTAGTATTATCAATCTAACTCATATTATTAGCCATATTATGCTTATATTATCGATAGAACGACAATTACTATACTTATTACTGTTATTACTATCAATCTAACTCATATTATTAGCCATATTATGCTTATATTATCGATAGAGCGACAATTACTATACTTATTACTGTTATTACTATCAATCTATTTCATATTATTAGCCATATTATGCTTAAATAATCGATAGGACGACAATTACTATACTTATTACTCTTATTATTATCAATCTAACTCATATTATTAGGCATATTATGCTTATATGATCGATAGAACGACAATTACTATACTTATTACTGTTATTATTATCAATCTAACTCATATTATTAGCCATATTATGCTTAAATGATCGATAGAACTACAATTACTATACTCATTACTCTTATTATTATCAATCTAACCCATATTATTAGCCATATTATGCTTATATGATCGATAGAACGAGAAATACTATACTCACTACTCTTAGTATTATCAATCTAACTCATATTATTAGCCATATTATGCTTATATTATCGATAGAACGACAATTACTATACTTATCACTGTTATTACTATCAATCTAACTCATATTATTAGCCATATTATGCTTAAATGATCGATAGAACGACAATTACTATACTTATTACTTTTATTATTATCAATCCAACTCATATTATTAGCCATATTATGCTTAAATGATCGAGAGAACTACAATTACTATACTCACCACTCTTAGTATTATCAATCTAACTCATATTATTAGGCATATTATGCTTATATGATCGATAGAACGACAATTACTATACTCATTACTCTTATTATTATCAATCTATCTCATATTATTAGCCATATTATGCTTATATGATCGATAGAACGAGAATTACTATACTCACTACTCTGAGTATTATCAATCTAACTCATATTATTAGCCATATTATGCTTATATTATCGATAGAACGACAATTACTATACTTATTACTGTTATTACTATCAATCTATTTCATATTATTAGCCATATTATGCTTAAATGATCGATAGGACGACAATTACTATACTTATTACTCTTATTATTATCAATCTAACTCATATTATTAGCCATATTATGCTTATATGATCGATAGAACGACAATTACTATACTTATTACTGTTATTATTATCAATCTAACTCATATTATTAGCCATATTATGCTTAAATGATCGATAGAACTACAATTACTATACTCATTACTCTTATTATTATCAATCTAACCCATATTATTAGCCATATTATGCTTATATGATCGATAGAACGAGAAATACTATACTCACTACTCTTAGTATTATCAATCTAACTCATATTATTAGCCATATTATGCTTATATTATCGATAGAACGACAATTACTATACTTATTACTGTTATTACTATCAATCTAACTCATATTATTAGCCATACTATGCTTGAATGATCGATAGAACTACAATTACTATACTCACCACTCTTAGTATTATCAATCTAACTCATATTATTAGCCATATTATGCTTATATGATCGATAGAACGACAATTACTATACTCATTACTCTTATTATTATCAATCTAACTCATATTATTAGCCATATTATGCTTATATGATCGATAGAACGAGAATTACTATACTCACTACTCTGAGTATTATCAATCTAACTCATATTATTAGCCATATTATGCTTTTATTATCGATAGAACGACAATTACTATACTTATTACTGTTATTACTATCAATCTATTTCATATTATTAGCCATATTATGCTTAAATGATCGATAGGACGACAATTACTATACTTATTACTCTTATTATTATCAGTCTAACTCATATTATTAGCCATATTATGCTTATATGATCGATAGAACGACAATTACTATACTTATTACTCTTATTATTATCAATCTAACCCATATTATTAGCCATATTATGCTTAAATGATCGATAGAACGACAATTACTATACTTATTACTGTTATTACTATCAATCTAACTCATATTATTAGCCATATTATGCTTAAATGATCCATAGAACGACAATTACTATACTTGTTACTCCTATTATTATCAATCTAACTCATATTATTAGCCATATTATGCTTATATGATCGATAGAACGACAATTACTATACTTATTACTGTTATTACTATCAATCTGTAACGTAGCAGTTTCCTCCACCCGCGTTGCTAGGCAGCGCGGTGGAGTACGCGGCTGACGGGCCCCCTTGTGCCGGACGCTTCAGCGCGCCAGGGTTGACGCGAGGGGGCCGATCGCGGAAGGAAGGGGACTGGTCGCGGGTTGAGAAAGAACACGGTGTTTCGCTCTTAACTATCCTTGTTTATTCATTATGTATTCCCCGACGAGCTGGGGCCCTGGTCCGCCGGTGGCGTTGCGGGCGGCGGAGTTGCCGGTGGAGGCGCCGTGGCCTCCGCAGTCTTCGGTTTCTACAATTATAATCGGTTCGTGTTAGTCGGTCGGTGTTACAGAATAGCGGCGGTGGCGGCGCGGGTCTTACATGCTACGCGGCTATAATACAATCCTATTCGGTACGCTTAATAGAGTCTTACATACTATCCTTACATACTACGCTATCCCTATTCTTACACTCTATCTTACAAACTATACTCGGCGGCGCTCGCGGTCCGGTCGGTCGGTCGGTCGGTCGAGGGGAACGCCTCGCGGAGTACGGGTCGGTTGCGGCACGCGTTCGCGGGTCGGTCGGAGGAACTTCTCGCGGCGTTCGCGGTTCGGACGGAGAGAACAGCGCGCGGAGTTCGCGGTACGGTCGGTCGGTCGAACGCGTTCGGGGGTTTCGCGGTCCTTATATCTACGGTTCGGCGCGATTGAGAGGAGGAAGGAGGGAGAGTAAAGTACACGGGGTAAGTGGCCAGTTCTGGCCTTGCCTTTCTCTTATTAAGACCGAGAGTGTTCCTGTTACTGGCTCTTGCATCCACGGTCTGGCAGGCGTCACGCTGTGGGTTACCCTCCAACGTAACGACTACCCCCGGCTTGCCTTCCTCGAGGGCTATCCACGAGGCCGGACAAGGCGGTTGACCGTTGGCGCGGCCAGCCTCGGCGCTTGGGCAACCCTCCACGCCGATGCAGGCCTCCAGTCCTCTCGGCCCGAGGCTACCATCGGACCAGGAAGACCTTACTGCCGGGGAGGACCTCTGAGAGCGTCCCTGGAGTTGGCTCTACCCTCCACGATCTGGCAGGCGTCACGCTGTGGGCTATCTCCCCAACGTAACGACTACCCACGGCTTACCTTCCCCGAGGGCTACCCACGGGGTCGGACAAGTCGGTTGACCGTTGGCGCGGCCAGTCTCGGCGCACGGGTTACCCTCCACGCCGATACTGGCCTCCAGTCCTCCCAGTCCGGGGCTATCGTCGGACCAGGAAGACCTTATTGCCTTGGAGAGGATCTCCGAAGAGATCCTTTCGGGGCCGAAGCCCCGGGCCAACTCAATCGATCACGCGATCGATCGCTATCTAAGTAGTATCGGGTCGCGGTGGGTGGTCTCGGTGGGGGGTCCCCACCTCGCGGTGCGCGGCTGACGGTGCGCGGTCGACGGAGCGCGGCTGACGGAGCGCGGCTGACGGAACGGCTCGTGACGTATTCGTCACACCCCCCTCCTCCTCCGGGGAGACCAAGGTAACGGACCTTGGTCGACAAATAACTTACAACTAAATAACAAGAGATCTCGCATACCTTAGGACTAGATATTTACAATACGACAAATTCTTGGAATATACCTCAGGGGCCTGCCGGAATTCGAGTATTTTTCCGGTCGGGTCCATTAAGATAGTCCAACGGCGCCCATTGGACATCTTGCGGTGGCGTCGGGGGCCCAGGGGCAGTTGGTGGACGCTTCCGTCCGGCAACGTGACCTCCACCGTAGGTCTTCGGTCGGGTGCATCTGGTGCCCTGATGATTGGCGCAGCGGTGGACGGTCGTGCTGGTCCCGGTGCCTCGGGTGCCAAGAGGCACGGGAGAGACGGTCCAGGCTGCGGAGCGGCTACTGTGGCCGGTGCCCTGGTGGACGGTGGCTTTGGCTCCCTATCTCCGGGGGCGATGGGCGCTCGTGTCCTCCTTGCGGGGATGTATTCCCCTGCCGGTGGCTTCGCCTTTGGCGTCGGGATTCGCCTTGGTGCTGTGCGCTTTCTTTTGCTCGGCTCCATATTTCGCCGTCGACTGCGCTCGATGTGCCGTGAATCCTGGCGAATTTGCCGTCGTTCCTCTGGCGTCAGTGAGCGGGGGTCTTCGCGGAATTTCTCGCGGGTGCGTGTTCGCGCGATCGCGGCGTCGGTCTCCCGCCGCACCGCCGAAAAGTCCCATGCTCTGCTGTTGTCTGCCATCCTGTGCCTGTCTGCTCGCTTGTGTTCGTCGTCTTGTCTTCGGCTCGATGTTGACTGATGATCCTGTCGTCGGGCTGCCAGGCTTTATATCCTGTCCTGGGTCTTGGGGGGGGATCCCCACCCCTTCCACAGGCTTCAGGTCTCGTATATGTATATGAGTTACCCTCTTTCCCCTCAAGTTCTTGAGGTCGTAGATTACTGGAGAGACTTTGCGTATGACTTCGAAGGGTCCCTCGTATTTTTCTACGAGTTTGGCGTTGCGCGCCTCCGCCTTATTCGAGAGGACGTGCGTCCGCTTCCAAACTTGCTCGCCGATCCGTGGTTGCCAATCGCGACGTCGGAGGTTGTAGTATTTCTGCTGTCTTTGGAATTCTTGCGCGAGTCGAACTCTTGCCAATTCGTATGTCTCCTTCAGCTGGGTGAGTCGTCGCTCCCATGTCCCTGCGACTGGCCGGCGGTTTTCTTGTTGGAGGGTGCCTGGTGGAGTGAACTTTCGTCCGGTGTTCAGGAAAGCTGGCGTATGTCCTGTCGCTTCGTGGCGGGCGGTGTTATACGCAAACGCGAGTTCTGGCAATCGCTGGTCCCAGTTCCGTTGTGTCCGGCCGACGAACTGACCAATCATAGTTTTTATGACTCGATTGGCTGGTTCAACTGGATTGCATTGCGGTGCATACGGCGGAGTACGGCGGTGCTGGATCGCGCTTTCCTTGAGCGCGCGGGTAAACTCGTGGCTGACGAACTGGCGGCCGTTGTCCGTGACGATTGTTCGTGGGCATCCGTGTCGTAAAATGACCAATTCATTAAGGGCCTTCACAATGGCGTTTGCGGTGGCTTTCTTCAGTGGGCGAAGTTCGATCCACTTCGTAAACCGATCTTGGAAAACCAGTAGCGTTGTGTTCCCATTGGTTGACCGTGGAAGTGGTCCTACGAGGTCGGCGGAGACCATCTCCCATGGTTGCTGGACATTGGTCGGTTGCATTCCTCCTGGGAGAGTTTGCTGTTGCGCCTTGAATTTCTGGCAACTGCGACATTCCCGGACATATTTCGTGGCTTCTCGCAGCATTCCTGGCCAGTAATAGATTCGTGCTAGTCGAGCTAAAGTCTTGGCGATCCCTAGGTGTCCTGCCGTAGGGTCATCGTGCGCCTCTTGAAGTACCCGGGCTCGATCTTCTTTGGCTACACACAGCTTCCATTGCTCGTTGGAATCTTGTTCGTTGAAGTCCAGTGTGTGTAGAATGAGGCGGTACAGGCGTCCGTCCTCGATTCTGTAATCCGGGTATTCCTCAGGATGCTGTGTTACCCCTTGGAGATGATTATTGTACCAGGAGCATTTGAACGGTCCACTCATTTCGCATGTGGCGTGTGGTTGACGTGAGAGTGCGTCCGCCACGGTGTTGTCCGGTCCTTATCGGTAGCGAATTTCGAAGTCCCATTGTCCAAGCTCCAGGGCCCATCGGGCGAGTCTGCCAGAAGGGTTGTCGATCTTCTCTAGCCACTTCAGAGACTGGTGGTCGGTCATGACGATGAAGTGGTTTCCCTCCAAGTAGTGGCGCATCTTCCAGATGCCCCATCGGACTGCCAGGCACTCCAACTCGGTCGTGGAGTAGTTACGCTCCGCCTGAGTGAGTGTCCGGCTTGCATAGGCGATGACTCGTTCTCCTTCTTCGTCTTCCTGGGTGAGAACGGCTCCCAAGCCGTCCAGGCTTGCGTCGGTTTGAAGGACGAAGGTGAGGTCCCAATTTGGTACGGCTAGAACTGGCGCCTCCGTGAGTCTTCGTCGTAGTTCTTCGAAGGCCCGTTGCTGCGGTTCTTCCCACGACCATTTGACTTTCTTCTTCAGGAGTTGGGTCAGTGGGGCAGCGGTCTGGGAGACATCTCGTAAAAATCGCCTGTACCATGACAATAGTCCGAGGAATCGGCGGAGTTCCTTCAAGTTGGTGGGTGGAGGCAACTCCGCGACGGCGGCTACTTTGTCAGGATCGGTTCGGAGGCCTTGCTGGTCAACCAGGTGTCCGAGATATTTTAGGCTCGTCCTCGCGAATTGGCATTTTTCCCAGTTCGGTCGCAGCTTCGCGGCTCGAAGTCGGTGGAGTACCTCGGTCAGGACTCGGAGGTGATCTTCAAAGGTGGTCGTGACGATCACAATATCGTCCAGGTAGGCGAATGCGTGAGGAGCCATTTCGGGAGTTATTACTCGATCGAGGAGTCTCTGGAAGGTGGAGGGTGCGGAGTGGAGTCCGAAGGGCATTACCGTGAACTCCATGAGTCCACGGCCAGGGACGGTAAAGGCGGTCAACGGTTGACTTTCTGGCGTGAGTGGTACCTGCCAGAAGCCGTTTTTGAGGTCGATGGTCGACAGATATTTTGCCCCGCGCAGCTTGTCCAGTGTTGCGTTGACCTGTGGTAAGGGGTAAGCGTCTTTCTGCGTGACGTTGTTTAATCTGCGGAAATCGACGCAGAATCGGTATTCTCCGTTCTTCTTTTTCGCCATCACGATCGGTGAGCTCCATGGACTGCTGGATGGTTGTATTACCCCTTCGTCTAGCATCTTCTGTACTTCGGCGTCGATCAGGCGCTGCATGGTGGGGTTACGGGGCCGATAACGTTGTTTTATCGGCGTCGGATCTTCTAGCCGGATTTCATGCTTAATCAACGGTGTGGGTCCTTTAACCTCTTCGAACCTCCGCTTCTCCCGGGCGATGATCTGATCCAGACGTTTCAGTTGTTGTTCTGAGGCCTCGATTAAACCGCTGGTTACTGCAATGGCGTGGGTTTCTTGAGCCGTAGGTTCTTCGTGCTCCTTTCCGCAATCTATAATGGACTGGTCATATAACCAGACCTTGAGTTGTAGTTTGCGGAGGATGTCCATCCCCAGCACCATGATGTATGCCAGGTTTGGCATCTCGTAGAATAGATGATTTTGCCGTGCCCCGTGGATGATGACCTCCCCTTGGTAGCTGTTCTTGGTCGGTATGTATTCCCCGTTGGCCAGGGCGGTCACTAAGTTGTGACGATGTCTTCTCCACCCGGTCTCGCGGCAGATTTGTGCGGTGCGCTGGTCAATATGTGAGGCGACTGCCCCGGTGTCCAGGAGCGCGGGCACGGTCTTTTCACCTATCTGTACGTCCAGTATCAGTCGGTCTTTCTGGTCAGTTGTTTTAACGGGGTCTGGTCGGTCGGCTTCCTGACTAATGGTCGGTGTCGGTCGGACGGATTTTCGGTTAGTTGTCGGTTCTAATTGTTTTTGTGGGTCTTCGGTGTCTGGTTTTGGTAGGACGGTTTTCAGGTTATTAGTCGGTTCTGGTCGGACGGTTTTCTGGTTCTTCGTCGGTTCTTGTCGGACGGTTTTTTCCAATCGCGTCGGCTGACTGCGATGGGCTATTACGGCAGCGGAGTGCTCCTGCTGCTTTAACGCTGGGGCCGGGTTCCCCCGGCCCTTTTGGAGTTTCCCGGCTTGTTGCAAGGGCAGTCGCGGCTTAACGTGCCTTCCTTTCCGCAACGGGCACAGAAAATGATGTAGCGGTTCTGACATTGAAGTCGGTTGTGCCCCCGTTGGCCGCAACGCCAGCAATGGGTATCCCGATGGTAGTCGCTGGCGATGTGCGCTTCTGGTGCTTCGGGCTGTCGGCTACTCCGCGTAGCCAACCCTTCCGTTCTGGCCGCCCTGGCGTTCTTCGTGGCTAGAAGGGTGGTCACGATGTCGGCCTTGGCCATGAGGTCCTCCACGTCCCTGATTCCGGTTCTCGCTACATAGAGCCGCAGATCTTCCGTCATGTTGCTGTGGATGATGTCCAGCTCCTCTTCGTGGGTATACCCTCCACGTCGGCGCATCAGGGTGGTAATTGCCGTAATGTAAGAGCGGAGGGGTTCGTCCGGTGCCTGTCGCCGGTTGGCGATCTGTAGATCCAAGCGGGTCCTTTCGGTGGCCGGTAGGAAGTAGCCTCGCAGTCGGTGTCGGAGCTCGTCCCACGATTTGACTGTGCGGGACACGTTGCGGTACCAGAGTTGCGCCTCCCCTCGCAAGAGCTCGGGGAATCCTCTTAACATCTGGTCGCCGGTCAGCTGGTGAGATTCCTGCAGCTCTTCTAGTCGTTCCAGAAATGCCTGCGCGTCTCGCCCGTCGAACTGGCAATTCCACCTCCGTACCATTTCCATGAATCTTATGGGATCCAGGGTCAGTGACACGGAGTGGACCAGCGTAGGTGGAGTCGCCTGATTTGACGCTGTAGCTTGTTGCCCCGTTGGTGTTGGGTTTCCTGGCGTCGTCGAAGGCGCGGGCGGCGTAGCTTCTTCCGGACGGCGTGGGGTGGACGTGTTCCCTACCCCGGTCTGGGTGGCCTGGACGTTTTGTGGCCACATCTGGGCGATCTCGGCGTGGAACTCCTCGTAGTCGCGGGTCCGGTCCGCTTCTTCTTTGTACCCTGGCTCGTCGGCTGGTTTGTCCGGGAACTCTGCCGGGTGATTCCGCACGTAGTCTGCCAGCCGTTGTCGCAGCTGAACCCAGGTGCCGTCCGTGGGGAGATGGAGTCTCTCCAACTCTCGGAGAACCTCCGGTTTTCGTAGCTGGTAAACCCATGCTATGCCAGCCATTCTCTTCTTCGGTGCTTCCTTACGATGTGACTCCTTCGGCGGTCGCTGAGTAAAAGCTTCTCCTCGGGCGTGGAGTCCTGCCCTTATATCTTCCAACCTGTCGTCGCTAGTTGGCGTTGCCTCCGCGGAACGTCTGGGACGGGCGGGTGGGGGCCAAGTAAACTTCCTCGTTCGCTCTGGCCCTTGACTGGCGTCGTTGTCTTCTGGTCGGCCTGGTTCGGTTCGGGGTGGCCATAAAAATGACCGTTGGCTGGAGTTGTCCCCTCTCGTTCCGTCAGGCGGAGGATCGGCAGGTGGAGTCGCTCCTGGTTGATCCGGTGCGCTTTATGGCGGGCGTAGCGCCTCGCCCAGGCGAGTCTCCTGGTCCCTGATGATGGCGGGTCCGGACGGTGTGGAGTTGGCGCGAAGGCCAAACACTCCTCCACTCTCCGACCAAACAAGATGGTGTGTCTGGCCGGATCGCGGGTTCGAACCACCGCTTGCTGGACTGGTGTGGCGTGGCGACTCTGCTGTGTCTAGGGAGCCGCGTGGCTCCCGAGGAATCGGAGTTCCGGGTCGCCGCCCTGTCGAACCTCGCGGAGTGTCGAGTGTCTCTCTCCTGGGTCGGTGTTCCATCTCGGTCTTGCTCGGGTTAATTCCGTTGGCTTGATCTTCACTCTTCGGTAGCTTATCCTCTTCTATTCTCTTCCTCGTTCTCGCACGCGTACTTAAACCTAATTTCCATCGCCGCTAGTGTCGCGGTCCCCTTCCAGAGGTCCCTGTTCGGGCGCCATGTAACGTAGCAGTTTCCTCCACCCGCGTTGCTAGGCAGCGCGGTGGAGTACGCGGCTGACGGGCCCCCTTGTGCCGGACGCTTCAGCGCGCCAGGGTTGACGCGAGGGGGCCGATCGCGGAAGGAAGGGGACTGGTCGCGGGTTGAGAAAGAACACGGTGTTTCGCTCTTAACTATCCTTGTTTATTCATTATGTATTCCCCGACGAGCTGGGGCCCTGGTCCGCCGGTGGCGTTGCGGGCGGCGGAGTTGCCGGTGGAGGCGCCGTGGCCTCCGCAGTCTTCGGTTTCTACAATTATAATCGGTTCGTGTTAGTCGGTCGGTGTTACAGAATAGCGGCGGTGGCGGCGCGGGTCTTACATGCTACGCGGCTATAATACAATCCTATTCGGTACGCTTAATAGAGTCTTACATACTATCCTTACATACTACGCTATCCCTATTCTTACACTCTATCTTACAAACTATACTCGGCGGCGCTCGCGGTCCGGTCGGTCGGTCGGTCGGTCGAGGGGAACGCCTCGCGGAGTACGGGTCGGTTGCGGCACGCGTTCGCGGGTCGGTCGGAGGAACTTCTCGCGGCGTTCGCGGTTCGGACGGAGAGAACAGCGCGCGGAGTTCGCGGTACGGTCGGTCGGTCGGTCGAACGCGTTCGGGGGTTTCGCGGTCCTTATATCTACGGTTCGGCGCGATTGAGAGGAGGAAGGAGGGAGAGTAAAGTACACGGGGTAAGTGGCCAGTTCTGGCCTTGCCTTTCTCTTATTAAGACCGAGAGTGTTCCTGTTACTGGCTCTTGCCTCCACGGTCTGGCAGGCGTCACGCTGTGGGTTACCCTCCAACGTAACGACTACCCCCGGCTTGCCTTCCTCGAGGGCTATCCACGAGGCCGGACAAGGCGGTTGACCGTTGGCGCGGCCAGTCTCGGCGCACGGGTTACCCTCCACGCCGATACTGGCCTCCAGTCCTCCCAGTCCGGGGCTATCGTCGGACCAGGAAGACCTTATTGCCTTGGAGAGGATCTCCGAAGAGATCCTTTCGGGGCCGAAGCCCCGGGCCAACTCAATCGATCACGCGATCGATCGCTATCTAAGTAGTATCGGGTCGCGGTGGGTGGTCTCGGTGGGGGGTCCCCACCTCGCGGTGCGCGGCTGACGGTGCGCGGTCGACGGAGCGCGGCTGACGGAGCGCGGCTGACGGAACGGCTCGTGACGTATTCGTCACAAATCTAACTCATATTATTAGCCATATTATGCTTAAATGATCGATAGAACGACAATTACTATACTTATTACTCTTATTATTATCAATCTAACTCATATTATTAGCCATATTATGCTTAAATGATCGATAGAACTACAATTACTATACTCACTACTCTTAGTATTATCAATCTAACTCATATTATTAGCCATATTATGCTTAAATGATCGATACGACGACAATTACTATACTTATTACTCTTATTATTATCAATCTAACTCATATTATTAGCCATATTATGCTTATATTATCGATAGAACGACAATTACTATACCTATTACTGTTATTACTATCAATCTAACTCATATTATTAGCCATATTATGCTTAAATGATCGATAGAACGACAATTACTATACTTATTACTTTTATTATTATCAATCCAACTCATATTATTAGCCATATTATGCTTAAATGATCGATAGAACTACAATTACTATACTCACCACTCCTAGTATTATCAATCTAACTCATATTATTAGCCATATTATGCTTATATGATCGATAGAACGACAATTACTATACTCATTACTCTTATTATTATCAATCTAACTCATATTATTAGCCATATTATGCTTATATGATCGATAGAACGAGAATTACTATACTCACTACTCTGAGTATTATCAATCTAACTCATATTATTAGCCATATTATGCTTAAATGATCGATAGAACGACAATTACTATACTTATTACTATTATTATTATGAATCTAACTCATATTATTAACCATATTATGCAGATATGATCGAAAGAACTACAATTACTATACTCATTACTCTTATTATTATCAATCTAACTTTTATTATTAGCCATATTATGCTTATAATATCGATAGAACGACAATTACTATACTTATTACTCTTATTATTATCAATCTAACTCATATTATTAGCCACATTATGCTTATATGATCGATAGAACGACAATTACTATACCTATTACTCTTATTATTATCAATCTAACTCATATTATTAACCATATTATGCTTATATGATCGATAGAACGACAATTACTCTACTTATTACTCTTATTATTATCATTCTAACTCATATTATTAACCATATTATGCAGATATGATCGATAGCACGACATTTGCTATACCTATTACTCTTATTATTATGAATCTAACTCATATTATTAACCATATTATGCAGATATGATCTATAGAACTACAATTACTATACTTATTACTCTTACTATTATCAATCTAACTCATATTATTAGCCATATTATGCTTAAATGATCGATAGAACTACAATTACTATACTCATTACTCTTATTATTATCAATCTAACCCATATTATTAGCCATATTATGCTAATATGATCGACAGAACGACAATTACTATACTTATTACACTCACTGTTATCAATCTAACTCATATTATTAACCATATTATGCAAATTTGATCGATAGAGCGACAATCACTATACTTATTACTCTTATTATTATCAACCTAACTCATATTATTAGCCATATTATGCTTATATGATTGTATAGTACAGATTTAGTTTAAGTTTATTTAATGGATTATAATGGAAAATTTATTTGTAATGTTTAATATCTAATGTATGATAATGTTAAGTTTCTTTAACGTTAAGCAAAGAAGCGCATTTGTTTCAATTATTATATGTTTATTTTATAAGCGATTGATGCACCGATTCGCAATATTGTAATCATAGACGCGGGAATATTAGCTATAAAGGGCATATGTTATCATTAAAATCGGAAAAGTCTGATTGTGTCGACTCTCAACGGTGTAGCCCAGCGTGCGCGGAAAACTAAAGGGTTTTCTGTGGCCGTCAAGCTCCCCGCGTGCTCGGAAAGATGAAAATCTTTTCGAGGCCGCTATAGACCTCAATTGGGTAGACATCTACCGCTATGAAGGTCCACGCGTGCACGGGAAGACGAAGTCGACCCGGGGCCGCTAAGCTACCGGCAAAACCGGCAGAGTTGACTTTTTTAATGAGTGATTATTCGAATTTATAAGAAAATTCGATAGAAATGCTCGTAAGTAGCGAGGTTCCGCGTCTATGAAGGGCGAAGCATTTTCGGACGTTATCGGTAGCGTTCGTCAACAATCGGTATCGCGTTATCGCTCCGTCGAGTCCGTGAGCGCGGAGCAGGTATTCATTCTCTTCCCAACGACCAAGTAAATAGCATAAAGACGCTTGCGTTCCTTGTTAAAAATTCTGCTTAAATAAAATTGGTTATATTTATTATAATTTGCATTTAAATTATTTACGCCCACAAAATCCTGTACATAATTTTGGTGCCGAAACCCGGGAAGAGAATATCGGATTTGATTTGCGGACAGGATTTTTGTGCAAGTTTTGTTATTTATAATCGAGTTTATTTATAATTGAATTTATGTATAATCTTGTTTACTTTTTCCGGAATAATGCCACCGAGAAAGAGGAAGAATACTTCCACGGTCGTTCCTGGAACTGAAGCTACGCAAGCAAAGAGAGGACGTCGCCCAAAAGTGGCAAATTCTCAAACACAGGAAGCAAGAGCAACTACTAGCCGTGCTCCTGAAAATATCTGCGATGCGCCCATAGAGCGCGAAGGGCACGCAGTGCTTAATCCGCAATTACCATCTACGCAAGGCGATTCTGCATCTCTTTCAGGTGGTAGAAGTCCTGGAAGCGTAGGCGGATCGCGGGCTTCTGTCCGTGCAACAACCGCAACAAACAACGCATACGAGTTTTCCGATTTTCAGATGGGATCACCGCAACGTGTGCATGCGATACATACAAGCTCGCCGAATATGACCGAATCGCAACGGATTAGTAATCCGACTGAGCGTCTGACGGAGGCAATTATAGATACTATACGTATTGTAAGAGAAGCGTCATTGGGTGGAGAAAATTCTCGCTTGTTAAATCGCTTGACCACGACGTGTAAATTGCCGAAATTTTCGGGCAATCCAATCGAATGGCTCAATTTTAAGGGAGCGTATTTATCATCCGCAGAACAAGGCGCGTTTTCAGATCGAGAAAACATTGCTCGACTTCTCGATGCGCTTGAAGGAGAAGCGCGAGCAAGCGTTAGCACTCTGTTGGCGACAGCAACAGATGCTAACGTAATTATGAGAACACTTGAACTGCAGTTTGGAAACAAACATATAATAGCCGAAAAGATTATTGAAGACATAAGGTCTCTGCCGAATTTAGGTTTGGAAAATCAAAATATCGCTCGATTTGCTGCGACATTACGCAACTCCGTCACAGCACTTAAATCGCTTGACATGACTGGTTCTTTGTATAGTCATGATTTGTTGAAGATCGTAGTTGGTAAACTACCTTGTGCGTTAAAGTACTCGTTTAATAGGTACGCAGCAGAAACAAGTAGTGACAAGGTTATGCTTGAAAAACTCGCAGATTTTGTGTATAGAGAAGCTGAGCTAGCTGCAGCAACGGGTATATTTGATCTACCTTCGACATCTACATCACATTCTCGAAGTTCTAATATACCGAAAAAACAGTTGCGTCCAAAGACAGCAACCGTCTGTACGACTATGCATAAACCGAGTCAGTCTGAACAAGATCGTCCCCAGACAAGCAATTACGCTCGACGAATGAATAAATGTGCATTTTGTTCCAGAACAAATCATAGATCATCAGAATGTCGTGATTTTGCGCGTGAAACAATAGCCCGACGCTGGATGTTAGCTAAGAAAAATAATCTCTGTTTTAAGTGCTTGAATCGTGGGCACTCTAAAAGCGAATGCAAAGGCGCAAATTGTAATTATTGTAAAAACCCGCACCATAGTTTGCTACACAGATCGAAAAGGACTACCGCTGAAACCAAGAAGTCACTAAAGCAACAAACGCTGCGTGAGACCCAAACAACAAGCAAAAATAATGATGACACTAAGTGACTAGAAAGTTCATATTCACATCTGAAGGTACTACCTGTGGTCGTTTCGGGTCCCTATGGTTCCATAAATACGTTCGCCCTACTGGACGAAGGTTCGACAATAACGTTAATTGATCGAAAATTGGCTCGAGGAATTGGAGCACGAGGACCGCGTATCAAGTTAGCCTTGAATGGTATAAGTGATAGAGCTGCGGTTATAATGGCGAGCGAGAAAGTTGATTTCCGAATTCGGGGAATCCATGATGTATATGAGGTTAAACATGCTGTGTCCGTATTAGATTTAAATCTGCCTATTCAAACACTCTCTAAAAGTATTGTAGAACACATTAAATTTTCGGAAAACGTGACTCTACAAGCATACGATGCAGCGCAACCTAAGATCTTATTGGGCCAGGATAACTGGGAAATAATAGTGACGCGTGAATTTCGTGAAATAAAAATGTACAAATTTGGAATTTCTCGTTCCTTGTTAGGTTGGGCTATACATGGTCCTTGTCCGTCTGCATTAAAGCTTGAGGCGTTCGTGTGCCTAAGCGGAAAAGATCAGACAGCGTTGTGCGATAATGATGAAGCATTGGATGAGCTCATAAAACAATATTTTCAATTAGATAATTTTGGGGTATGCGAGACGAACAGAGCTAGCAATGCTCAAAATCGCGCTTTGGAAATATTGAAACGTACAACGCGTCGTGTGAAAGGCTCATGGGAAACAGGCTTGTTATGGAGAAAAGATCGAGCACCAGAAATTGATAGTCTCACTACTGCGCAAAAAAGATTATTCGCTTTGGAGCGAAAATTAGACCGAGATCCGGAATATGCTTTGCTTTACTATCGGGAGATGGATCGTTTATTCGAAAATGGTTACGCCACGAAGGTAGAAGAAGTCTCGAAACACGAAAGAACGTGGTATTTACCGCACTTTGGAGTACGAAATATAAATAAACCTGGAAAATTGAGACTTGTGTTTGACGCTGCTGCAAAATCGGAAGGGATGAGTTTAAACGATCAACTCGATTCAGGGCCTGATCTACTGCAGTCGTTGCCCGGTGTATTAATCCGTTTCAGGCAAGAACAAGTCGCTGTTAAAGCTGACATAAAGGACATGTTCCTTCGCATCCAAGTCCGTAAGGAAGATCGCGGAGCCCAGCGATTCTTGTGGCGCGGAAAAGCAAGAAATGTAGAACCCCAGGTGTTTGAAATGTCGTGTCTTATATTCGGGGCCAAACCATCACCATGTAGCGCTATGTATGTGAAAAACCTAAATGCAAGAAGTTTCGCCAACACGAAGCCAATCGCATCTAGGGCTATAATTAGTAACAGCTACATGGATGACTTTTTGGCTAGTCGAAAGACAGTACAAGAGGTCATAAGCCTTGTTCGTGACGTAGTGGAAATTAATGCGAGTGCCAATTTTGAGATGCATGATTGGGCTTGTAACGACAATCAAGCATTAAGTGAAATAACGGATCAAAAACGATCAATGAGCAGTCGAGAAAACAATCTGTGCGATCGAGCAACGGAACGTGTACTAGGTCTCTTTTGGGACACACGATCTGACACGTTAGGCTTCAATGTCGGAGTTGGGAAAATTCCGAAAAGTTTACTAAACGGTGAAAGGATTCCAACGAAACGCGAATATCTGCGAGTAGTGATGTCCGTTTTTGACCCCCTTGGATTTGTGTCTAAATTTACTCTTATGTCAAAAATACTAATGCAAGAGATATGGCGCAGTGGCGTTGGATGGGACAACCCAATTCGGAAAGAAGAACATGAGGGATGGCTCTCTTGGTTGAAGCACCTTCGCAGCGTGCAAAACGTACACATTCCACGTTGTGTGTCACCGATTGGGAAACATTACGTAAAAGCGGACTTGCATGTCTTTTGCGATGCAAGTTTAAAGGCATGCACTGCTGCCGCATATTTACGTTTTGAAGTAGAAGATGCCCCAGCGCATGTTGCGCTTGTTATGGCTAAAACGAGGGTAGCGCCCTTGAAACCATTATCGATACCCCGGTTAGAATTGCAAGCTGCCTTATTAGCATCCAGACTAGCCAACACGGTTCATAAGGACAAAATGGAATACCACGGGAGACCAACTAGCAGTGGACGATATAGTTTTGTTAATCGACTACCAAGCACCTCGCAATACTTGGAAACGCGGAAAAATAGTGGAGGTCTTCCCTGGCGAAGATGGAGTAGTCAGGGTAGCGAAAGTGCGTACGTCAACGGGCGAATTTATGCGTCCTGCACGAAAGCTTATTCGGTTGATTATGGCAGAATAGGTACAAAATTCAAGTGAATTTTGTACGAGGGGGAGAATGTATAGTACAGATTTAGTTTAAGTTTATTTAATGGATTATAATGGAAAATTTATTTG
This sequence comes from Megachile rotundata, assembly GCF_050947335.1. Taxonomy (NCBI): domain Eukaryota; kingdom Metazoa; phylum Arthropoda; class Insecta; order Hymenoptera; family Megachilidae; genus Megachile; species Megachile rotundata. The sequence goes on from NW_027473817.1 coordinate 76,337, forward strand.
TAATGTTTAATATCTAATGTATGATAATGTTAAGTTTCTTTAACGTTAAGCAAAGAAGCGCATTTGTTTCAATTATTATATGTTTATTTTATAAGCGATTGATGCACCGATTCGCAATATTGTAATCATAGACGCGGGAATATTAGCTATAAAGGGCATATGTTATCATTAAAATCGGAAAAGTCTGATTGTGTCGACTCTCAACGGTGTAGCCCAGCGTGCGCGGAAAACTAAAGGGTTTTCTGTGGCCGTCAAGCTCCCCGCGTGCTCGGAAAGATGAAAATCTTTTCGAGGCCGCTATAGACCTCAATTGGGTAGACATCTACCGCTATGAAGGTCCACGCGTGCACGGGAAGACGAAGTCGACCCGGGGCCGCTAAGCTACCGGCAAAACCGGCAGAGTTGACTTTTTTAATGAGTGATTATTCGAATTTATAAGAAAATTCGATAGAAATGCTCGTAAGTAGCGAGGTTCCGCGTCTATGAAGGGCGAAGCATTTTCGGACGTTATCGGTAGCGTTCGTCAACAATCGGTATCGCGTTATCGCTCCGTCGAGTCCGTGAGCGCGGAGCAGGTATTCATTCTCTTCCCAACGACCGAGTAAATAGCATAAAGACGCTTGCGTTCCTTGTTAAAAATTCTGCTTAAATAAAATTGGTTATATTTATTATAATTTGCATTTAAATTATTTACGCCCACAAAATCCTGTACAATGATCGATAGAACGACAATTACTATACTTATTACTCTTATTATTATGAATCTAACTCATATTATTAACCATATTATGCAGATATGATCGATAGAACTACAATTACTATACTCATTACTCTTATTATTATGAATCTAACTCTTATTATTAGCCATATTATGCTTATAATATCGATAGAACGCCAATTACTATACTTATTACTGTTATTATTATCAATCTAACTCATATTATTAACCATATTATGCAAATTTGATCGATAGAACGACAATCACTATACTTTTTACTCTTATTATTATCAACCTAACTCATATTATTAGCCATATTATGCTTAAATGATCGATAGAACGGCAATTACTGTACTTATTACTCTTATTATTATCAATCTAACTCATATTATTAGCCATATTATGCTTATATGATCGATAGAACGAGAATTACTATACTCACTACTCTTAGTATTATCAATCTAACTCATATTATTAGCCATATTATCGTTATATTATCGATAGAACGATAATTACTATACTTATTACTGTTATTACTATCAATCTAACTCATATTATTAGCCATATTATGCTTAAATGATCGATAGAACGACAATTACTATACTTATTACTCTTATTATTATCAATCTAACTCCTATTATTAGCCATATTATGCTTATATGATCGATAGAACGACAATTACTATACTTATTACTGTTATTATTATCAATCTAACTCAAATTATTAGCCATATTATGCTTAAATGATCGGTAGAACTACAATTACTATACTCATTACTCTTATTATTATCAATCTAACCCATATTATTAGCCATATTATGCTTATATGATCGATAGAACGAGAATTACTATACTCACTACTCTTAGTATTATCAATCTAACTCATATTATTAGCCATACTATGCTTATATTATCGATAGAACGACAATTACTATACTTATTACTGTTATTACTATCAATCTAACTCATATTATTAGCCATATTATGCTTAAATGATCCATAGAACGACAATTACTATACTTGTTACTCCTATTATTATCAATCTAACTCATATTATTAGCCATATTATGCTTATATGATCGATAGAACGACAATTACTATACTTATTACTCTTATTATTTTGAATCTAACTCATATTATTAACCATATTATGCAGATATGATCGATAGAACTACAATTACTATACTCATTACTCTTATTATTATCAATCTAACTCATATTATTGGCCATATTATGCTTATATGATCGATAGAACGACAATTACTATACTTATTACAATCACTGTTATCAATCTAACTCATATTATTAACCATATTATGCAAATTTGATCGATAGAACGACAATCACTATACTTATTACTCTTATTATTATCAACCTAACTCATATTATTAGCCATATTATGCTTATATGATCGATAGAACGACAATTACTATACTTATTACTCTTATTATTATGAATCTAACTCATATTATTAACCATATTATGCAGATATGATCGAAAGAACTACAATTACTATACGCATTACTCTTAATATTATCAATCTAACTCTTATTATTAGCCATATTATGCTTATAATTTTGATAGAACGACAATTACTATACTTATTACTGTTATTATTATCAATCTAACTCATATTATTAGCCATATTATGCTTAAATGATCGATAGAACGACAATTACTATACTCATTACTCTTATTATTATCAATCTAACCCATATTATTAGCCATATTATGCTAATATGATCGACAGAACGACAATTACTATACTTATTACACTCACTGTTATCAATCTAACTCATATTATTAACCATATTATGCAAATTTGATCGATAGAACGACAATCACTATACTTATTACTGTTATTATTATGAATCTAACTCATATTATTAACCATATTATGCAGATATGATCGATAGAACTACAATTACTATACTCATTACTCTTATTATTATGAATCTAACTCTTATTATTAGCCATATTATGCTTATAATATCGATAGAACGCCAATTACTATACTTATTACTGTTATTATTATCAATCTAACTCATATTATTAACCATATTATGCAAATTTGATCGATATAACGACAATCACTTTACTTATTACTCTTATTATTATCAACCTAACTCATATTATTAGCCATATTATGCTTAAATGATCGATAGAACGGCAATTACTGTACTTATTACTCTTATTATTATCAATCTAACTCATATTATTAGCCATTTTATGCTTATATGATCGATAGAACGAGAATTACTATACTCACTACTCTTAGTATTATCAATCTAACTCATATTATTAGCCATATTATCCTTATATTATCGATAGAACGACAATTACTATACTTATTACTGTTATTACTATCAATCTAACTCATATTATTAGCCATATTATGCTTAAATGATCGATAGAACGACAATTACTATACTTATTACTCTTATTATTATCAATCTAACTCCTATTATTAGCCATATTATGCTTATGTGATCGATAGAACGACAATTACTATACTTATTACTGTTATTATTATCAATCTAACTCAAATTATTAGCCATATTATGCTTAAATGATCGGTAGAACTACAATTACTATACTCATTACTCTTATTATTATCAATCTAACCCATATTATTAGCCATATTATGCTTATATGATCGATTGAACGAGAATTACTATACTCACTACTCTTAGTATTATCAATCTAACTCATATTATTAGCCATACTATGCTTATATTATCGATAGAACGACAATTACTATACTTATTACTGTTATTACTATCAATCTAACTCATATTATTAGCCATATTATGCTTAAATGATCCATAGAACGACAATTACTATACTTGTTACTCCTATTATTATCAATCTAACTCATATTATTAGCCATATTATGCTTATATGATCGATAGAACGACAATTACTATACTTATTACTCTTATTATTTTGAATCTAACTCATATCATTAACCATATTATGCAGATATGATCGATAGAACTACAATTACTATACTCATTACTCTTATTATTATCAATCTAACTCATATTATTGGCCATATTATGCTTATATGATCGATAGAACGACAATTTCTATACTTATTACAATCACTGTTATCAATCTAACTCATATTATTAACCATATTATGCAAATTTGATCGATAGAACGACAATCACTATACTTATTACTCTTATTATTATCAACCTAACTCATATTATTAGCCATATTATGCTTATATGATCGATAGAACGACAATTACTATACTTATTACTGTTATTACTATCAATCTAACTAATATTATTGGCCATATTATGCTTAAATGATCGATAGAACGGCAATTACTGTACTTATTACTTTTATTATTATCAATCCAACTCATATTATTAGCCATATTATGCTTATATGATCGATAGAACGACAATTACTATACTCATTACTCTTATTATTATCAATCTAACTCATATTATTAGCCATATTATGCTTATATGATCGATAGAACGAGAATTACTATACTCACTACTCTGAGTATTATCAATCTAACTCATATTATTAGCCATATTATGCTTAAATGATCGATAGAACGACAATTACTATACTTATTACTCTTATTATTATCAATCTAACTCTTATTATTAGCCATATTATGCTTATAATATCGATAGAGCGACAATTACTATACTTATTACTCATATTATTATCAATCTAACTCATATTATTAACCATATATTGCAGATATGATCGATAGAACGACAATTACTATACTTATTACACTCACTGTTATCAATCTAACTCATATTATTAACCATATTGTGCAGATATGATCGATAGTACGACATTTACTATACACATTACTCTTACTATTATCAATCTAACTCATATTATTAACCACATTATTCAGATATGATCGATAGCACGACATTTACTATACACATTACTCTTACTATTATCAATCTAACTCATATTATTAACCATATTATGCAGATATGATCGATAGCACGACATTTACTATACTTACTACTCTTATTATTATCAATCTAACTCATATTATTAGCCATATTATGCATAAATGATCGATAGAGTACGACAATTACTATACTTATTACTCTTATTATTATCAATCTAACTCATATTATTAGCCATATTATGCTTATAATATCGATAGAACGACAATTACTATACTTATTACTGTTATTATTATCAATCTAACTCATATTATTAGCCATATTATGCTTAAATGATCGATAGAACGACAATTACTATACTTATTACTTTTATTATTATCAATCCAACTCATATTATTAGCCATATTATGCGTAAATGATCGATAGAACTACAATTACTATACTCACCACTCTTAGTATTATCAATCTAACTCATATTATTCGCCATATTATGCGTATATGATCGATAGAACGACAATTACTATACTCATTACTCTTATTATTATCAATCTAACTCATATTATTAGCCATATTATGCTTATATGATCGATAAAACGAGAATTACTATACTCACTACTATGAGTATTATCAATCTAACTCATATTATTAGCCATATTATGCTTATATTATCGATAGAACGACAATTACTATACTTATTACTGTTATTACTATCAATCTATTTCATATTATTAGCCATATTATGCTTAAATGATCGATAGGATGACAATTACTATACTTATTACTCTTATTATTATCAATCTAACTCATATTATTAGCCATATTATGCTTATATGATCGATAGAACGACAATTACTATACTTATTACTGTTATTATTATCATTCTAACTCATATTATTAGCCATATTATGCTTAAATGATCGATAGAACTACAATTACTATACTCATTACTCTTATTATTATCAATCTAACCCATATTATTAGCCATATTATGCTTATATGATCGATAGAACGAGAAATACTATACTCACTACTCTTAGTATTATCAATCTAACTCATATTATTAGCCATATTATGCTTATATTATCGATAGAACGACAATTGCTATACTTATTACTGTTATTACTATCAATCTAACTCATATTATTAGCCATATTATGCTTATATGATCGATAGAACGACAATTACTATGCTTATTACTGTTATTATTATCAATCTAACTCATATTATTAGCCATATTATGCTTAAATGATCGATAGAACTACAATTACTATACTCATTACTCTTATTATTATCAATCTAACCCATATTATTAGCCGTATTATGCTTATATGATCGATAGAACGAGAAATACTATACTCACTACTCTTAGTATTATCAATCTAACTCATATTATTAGCCATATTATGCTTATATTATCGATAGAACGACAATTACTATACTTATTACTGTTATTACTATCAATCTAACTCATATTATTAGCCATATTATGCTTATATTATCGATAGAGCGACAATTACTATACTTATTACTGTTATTACTATCAATCTATTTCATATTATTAGCCATATTATGCTTAAATGATCGATAGGACGACAATTACTATACTTATTACTCTTATTATTATCAATCTAACTCATATTATTAGCCATATTATGCTTATATGATCGATAGAACGACAATTACTATACTTATTACTGTTATTATTATCAATCTAACTCATATTATTAGCCATATTATGCTTAAATGATCTATAGAACTACAATTACTATACTCATTACTCTTATTATTATCAATCTAACCCATATTATTAGCCATATTATGCTTATATGATCGATAGAACGAGAAATACTATACTCACTACTCTTAGTATTATCAATCTAACTCATATTATTAGCCATATTATGCTTATATTATCGATAGAACGACAATTACTATACTTATCACTGTTATTACTATCAATCTAACTCATATTATTAGCCATATTATGCTTAAATGATCGATAGAACGACAATTACTATACTTATTACTTTTATTATTATCAATCCAACTCATATTATTTGCCATATTATGCTTAAATGATCGAGAGAACTACAATTACTATACTCACCACTCTTAGTATTATCAATCTAACTCATATTATTAGGCATATTATGCTTATATGATCGATAGAACGACAATTACTATACTCATTACTCTTATTATTATCAATCTATCTCATATTATTAGCCATATTATGCTTATATGATCGATAGAACGAGAATTACTATACTCACTACTCTGAGTATTATCAATCTAACTCATATTATTAGCCATATTATGCTTATATTATCGATAGAACGACAATTACTATACTTATTACTGTTATTACTATCAATCTATTTCATATTATTAGCCATATTATGCTTAAATGATCGATAGGACGACAATTACTATACTTATTACTCTTATTATTATCAATCTAACTCATATTATTAGCCATATTATGCTTATATGATCGATAGAACGACAATTACTATACTTATTACTGTTATTATTATCAATCTAACTCATATTATTAGCCATATTATGCTTAAATGATCGATAGAACTACAATTACTATACTCATTACTCTTATTATTATCAATCTAACCCATATTATTAGCCATATTATGCTTATATGATCGATAGAACGAGAAATACTATACTCACTACTCTTAGTATTATCAATCTAACTCATATTATTAGCCATATTATGCTTATATTATCGATAGAACGACAATTACTATACTTATTACTGTTATTATTATCAATCTAACTCATATTATTAGCCATATTATGCTTAAATGATCGATAGAACTACAATTACTATACTCATTACTCTTATTATTATCAATCTAACCCATATTATTAGCCATATTATGCTTATATGATCGATAGAACGAGAAATACTATACTCACTACTCTTAGTATTATCAATCTAACTCATATTATTAGCCATATTATGCTTATATTATCGATAGAACGACAATTGCTATACTTATTACTGTTATTACTATCAATCTAACTCATATTATTAGCCATATTATGCTTATATGATCGATAGAACGACAATTACTATACTTATTACTGTTATTATTATCAATCTAACTCATATTATTAGCCATATTATGCTTAAATGATCGATAGAACTACAATTACTATACTCATTACTCATATTATTATCAATCTAACCCATATTATTAGCCATATTATGCTTATATGATCGATAGAACGAGAAATACTATACTCACTACTCTTAGTATTATCAATCTAACTCATATTATTAGCCATATTATGCTTATATGATCGATAGAACGACAATTACTATACTTATTACTGTTATTATTATCAATCTAACTCATATTATTAGCCATATTATGCTTAAATGATCGATAGAACTACAATTACTATACTCATTACTCTTATTATTATCAATCTAACCCATATTATTAGCCATATTATGCTTATATGATCGATAGAACGAGAAATACTATACTCACTACTCTTAGTATTATCAATCTAACTCATATTATTAGCCATATTATGCTTATATTATCGATAGAACGACAATTACTATACTTATTACTGTTATTACTATCAATCTAACTCATATTATTAGCCATACTATGCTTGAATGATCGATAGAACTACAATTACTATACTCACCACTCTTAGTATTATCAATCTAACTCATATTATTAGCCATATTATGCTTATATGATCGATAGAACGACAATTACTATACTCATTACTCTTATTATTATCAATCTAACTCATATTATTAGCCATATTATGCTTATATGATCGATAGAACGAGAATTACTATACTCACTACTCTGAGTATTATCAATCTAACTCATATTATTAGCCAAATTATGCTTATATTATCGATAGAACGACAATTACTATACTTATTACTGTTATTACTATCAATCTATTTCATATTATTAGCCATATTATGCTTAAATGATCGATAGGACGACAATTACTATACTTATTACTCTTATTATTATCAGTCTAACTCATATTATTAGCCATATTATGCTTATATGATCGATAGAACGACAATTACTATACTTATTACTGTTATTATTATCAATCTAACTCATATTTTTAGCCATATTATGCTTAAATGATCGATAGAACTACAATTACTATACTCATTACTCTTATTATTATCAATCTAACCCATATTATTAGCCGTATTATGCTTAAATGATCGATAGAACGACAATTACTATACTTATTACTTTTATTATTATCAATCCAACTCATATTATTAGCCATATTATGCTTAAATGATCGATAGAACTACAATTACTATACTCACCACTCTTAGTATTATCAATCTAACTCATATTATTAGCCATATTATGCTTATATGATCGATAGAACGACAATTACTATACTCATTACTCTTATTATTATCAATCTAACTCATATTATTAGCCATATTATGCTTATATGATCGATAGAACGAGAATTACTATACTCACTACTCTGAGTATTATCAATCTAACTCATATTATTAGCCATATTATGCTTATATTATCGATAGAACGACAATTACTATACTTATTACTGTTATTACTATCAATCTATTTCATATTATTAGCCATATTATGCTTAAATGATCGATAGGACGACAATTACTACACTTATTACTCTTATTATTATCAATCTAACTCATATTATTAGCCATATTATGCTTATATGATTGATAGAACGACAATTACTATACTTATTACTTTTATTATTATCAATCCAACTCATATTATTAACCATATAATGCAGATATGATCGATAGAACTACACTTACTATACCCATTACTCTTATTATTATCAATCTAACACATATTATTAGCCATATTATGCTTCTATGATCGATAGAACGAGAATTACTATACTCACTACTCTTAGTATTATCAATCTAACTCATATTATTAGCCACATTATGCTTATATTATCGATAGAACGACAATTACTATACTTATTACTCTTATTATTATAAATCTAACTCATATTATTAGCCATATTATGCTTATATGATCGATAGAACTACAATTACTATACTCACTACTCTTAGTATTATCAATCTAACTCATATTATTAGCCATATTATGCTTAAATGATCGATAGGACGACAATTACTATACTTATTACTCTTATTATTATCAATCTAACTCATATTATTAGCCATATTATGCTTATATTATCGATAGAACGACAATTACTATACTTATTACTGTTATTACTATCAATCTAACTAATATTATTGGCCATATTATGCTTAAATGATCGATAGAACGGCAATTACTGTACTTATTACTTTTATTATTATCAATCCAACTCATATTATTAGCCATATTATGCTTAAATGATCGATAGAACTACAATTACTATACTCACCACTCTTAGTATTATCAATCTAACTCATATTATTAGCCATATTATGCTTATATGATCGATAGAACGACAATTACTATACTCATTACTCTTATTATTATCAATCTAACTCATATTATTAGCCATATTATGCTTATATGATCGATAGAACTACAATTACTATACTCATTACTCTTATTATTATGAATCTAACTCTTATTATTAGCCATATTATGCTTATAATATCGATAGAACGCCAATTACTATACTTATTACTGTTATTATTATCAATCTAACTCATATTATTAACCATATTATGCAAATTTGATCGATAGAACGACAATCACTTTACTTATTACTCTTATTATTATCAACCTAACTCATATTATTAGCCATATTATGCTTAAATGATCGATAGAACGGCAATTACTGTACTTATTACTCTTATTATTATCAATCTAACTCATATTATTAGCCATTTTATGCTTATATGATCGATAGAACGAGAATTACTATACTTATTACTTTTATTATTATCAATCCAACTCATATTATTAGCCATATTATGCTTAAATGATCGATAGAACTACAATTACTATACTCACCACTCTTAGTATTATCAATCTAACTCATATTATTAGCCATATTATGCTTATATGATCGATAGAACGACAATTACTATACTCATTACTCTTATTATTATCAATCTAACTCATATTATTAGCCATATTATGCTTATATGATCGATAGAACGAGAATTACTATACTCACTACTCTGAGTATTATCAATCTAACTCATATTATTAGCCATATTATGCTTATATTATCGATAGAACGACAATTACTATACTTATTACTGTTATTACTATCAATCTATTTCATATTATTAGCCATATTATGCTTAAATGATCGATAGGACGACAATTACTACACTTATTACTCTTATTATTATCAATCTAACTCATATTATTAGCCATATTATGCTTATATGATTGATAGAACGACAATTACTATACTTATTACTTTTATTATTATCAATCCAACTCATATTATTAACCATATAATGCAGATATGATCGATAGAACTACACTTACTATACCCATTACTCTTATTATTATCAATCTAACACATATTATTAGCCATATTATGCTTCTATGATCGATAGAACGAGAATTACTATACTCACTACTCTTAGTATTATCAATCTAACTCATATTATTAGCCACATTATGCTTATATTATCGATAGAACGACAATTACTATACTTATTACTCTTATTATTATAAATCTAACTCATATTATTAGCCATATTATGCTTATATGATCGATAGAACTACAATTACTATACTCACTACTCTTAGTATTATCAATCTAACTCATATTATTAGCCATATTATGCTTAAATGATCGATAGGACGACAATTACTATACTTATTACTCTTATTATTATCAATCTAACTCATATTATTAGCCATATTATGCTTATATTATCGATAGAACGACAATTACTATACTTATTACTGTCATTACTATCAATCTAACTAATATTATTGGCCATATTATGCTTAAATGATCGATAGAACGGCAATTACTGTACTTATTACTTTTATTATTATCAATCCAACTCATATTATTAGCCATATTATGCTTAAATGATCGATAGAACTACAATTACTATACTCACCACTCTTAGTATTATCAATCTAACTCATATTATTAGCCATATTATGCTTATATGATCGATAGAACGACAATTACTATACTCATTACTCTTATTATTATCAATCTAACTCATATTATTAGCCATATTATGCTTATATGATCGATAGAACGAGAATTACTATACTCACTACTCTGAGTATTATCAATCTAACTCATATTATTAGCCATATTATGCTTAAATGATCGATAGAACGACAATTACTATACTTATTACTCTTATTATTATCAATCTAACTCTTATTATTAGCCATATTATGCTTATAATATCGATAGAACGACAATTACTATACTTATTACTCATATTATTATCAATCTAACTCATATTATTAACCATATATTGCAGATATGATCGATAGAACGACAATTACTATACTTATTACACTCACTGTTATCAATCTAACTCATATTATTAACCATATTGTGCAGATATGATCGATAGCACGACATTTACTATACACATTACTCTTACTATTATCAATCTAACTCATATTATAAACCATATTATTCAGATATGATCGATAGCACGACATTTACTATACACATTACTCTTACTATTATCAATCTAACTCATATTATTAACCATATTATGCAGATATGATCGATAGCACGACATTTACTATACTTACTACTCTTATTATTATCAATCTAACTCATATTATTAGTCATATTATGCATAAATGATCGATAGAGTACGACAATTACTATACTTATTACTCTTATTATTATCAATCTAACTCATATTATTAGCCATATTATGCTTATAATATCGATAGAACGACAATTACTATACTTATTACTGTTATTATTATCAATCTAACTCATATTATTAGCCATATTATGCTTAAATGATCGATAGAACGACAATTACTATACTTATTACTTTTATTATTATCAATCCAACTCATATTATTAGCCATATTATGCGTAAATGATCGATAGAACTACAATTACTATACTCACCACTCTTAGTATTATCAATCTAACTCATATTATTCGCCATATTATGCGTATATGATCGATAGAACGACAATTACTATACTCATTACTCTTATTATTATCAATCTAACTCATATTATTAGCCATATTATGCTTATATGATCGATAAAACGAGAATTACTATACTCACTACTATGAGTATTATCAATCTAACTCATATTATTAGCCATATTATGCTTATATTATCGATAGAACGACAATTACTATACTTATTACTGTTATTACTATCAATCTATTTCATATTATTAGCCATATTATGCTTAAATGATCGATAGGATGACAATTACTATACTTATTACTCTTATTATTATCAATCTAACCCATATTATTAGCCATATTATGCTTATATGATCGATAGAACGAGAAATACTATACTCACTACTCTTAGTATTATCAATCTAACTCATATTATTAGCCATATTATGCTTATATGATCGATAGAACGACAATTACTATACTTATTACTGTTATTATTATCAATCTAACTCATATTATTAGCCATATTATGCTTAAACGATCGATAGAACTACAATTACTATACTCATTACTCTTATTATTATCAATCTAACCCATATTATTAGCCGTATTATGCTTATATGATCGATAGAACGAGAAATACTATACTCACTACTCTTAGTATTATCAATCTAACTCATATTATTAGCCATATTATGCTTATATTATCGATAGAACGACAATTACTATACTTATTACTGTTATTACTATCAATCTAACTCATATTATTAGCCATATTATGCTTATATTATCGATAGAGCGACAATTACTATACTTATTACTTTTATTATTATCAATCCAACTCATATTATTAGCCATATTATGCTTAAATGATCGAGAGAACTACAATTACTATACTCACCACTCTTAGTATTATCAATCTAACTCATATTATTAGGCATATTATGCTTATATGATCGATAGAACGACAATTACTATACTCATTACTCTTATTATTATCAATCTATCTCATATTATTAGCCATATTATGCTTATATGATCGATAGAACGAGAATTACTATACTCACTACTCTGAGTATTATCAATCTAACTCATATTATTAGCCATATTATGCTTATATTATCGATAGAACGACAATTACTATACTTATTACTGTTATTACTATCAATCTATTTCATATTATTAGCCATATTATGCTTAAATGATCGATAGGACGACAATTACTATACTTATTACTCTTATTATTATCAATCTAACTCATATTATTAGCCATATTATGCTTATATGATCGATAGAACGACAATTACTATACTTATTACTGTTATTATTATCAATCTAACTCATATTATTAGCCATATTATGCTTAAATGATCGATAGAACTACAATTACTATACTCATTACTCTTATTATTATCAATCTAACCCATATTATTAGCCATATTATGCTTATATGATCGATAGAACGAGAAATACTATACTCACTACTCTTAGTATTATCAATCTAACTCATATTATTAGCCATATTATGCTTATATTATCGATAGAACGACAATTACTATACTTATTACTGTTATTACTATCAATCTATTTCATATTATTAGCCATATTATGCTTAAATGATCGATAGGACGACAATTACTACACTTATTACTCTTATTATTATCAATCTAACTCATATTATTAGCCATATTATGCTTATATGATTGATAGAACGACAATTACTATACTTATTACTTTTATTATTATCAATCCAACTCATATTATTAACCATATAATGCAGATATGATCGATAGAACTACACTTACTATACCCATTACTCTTATTATTATCAATCTAACACATATTATTAGCCATATTATGCTTCTATGATCGATAGAACGAGAATTACTATACTCACTACTCTTAGTATTATCAATCTAACTCATATTATTAGCCACATTATGCTTATATTATCGATAGAACGACAATTACTATACTTATTACTCTTATTATTATAAATCTAACTCATATTATTAGCCATATTATGCTTATATGATCGATAGAACTACAATTACTATACTCACTACTCTTAGTATTATCAATCTAACTCATATTATTAGCCATATTATGCTTAAATGATCGATAGGACGACAATTACTATACTTATTACTCTTATTATTATCAATCTAACTCATATTATTAGCCATATTATGCTTATATTATCGATAGAACGACAATTACTATACTTATTACTGTTATTACTATCAATCTAACTAATATTATTGGCCATATTATGCTTAAATGATCGATAGAACGGCAATTACTGTACTTATTACTTTTATTATTATCAATCCAACTCATATTATTAGCCATATTATGCTTAAATGATCGATAGAACTACAATTACTATACTCACCACTCTTAGTATTATCAATCTAACTCATATTATTAGCCATATTATGCTTATATGATCGATAGAACGACAATTACTATACTCATTACTCTTATTATTATCAATCTAACTCATATTATTAGCCATATTATGCTTATATGATCGATAGAACTACAATTACTATACTCATTACTCTTATTATTATGAATCTAACTCTTATTATTAGCCATATTATGCTTATAATATCGATAGAACGCCAATTACTATACTTATTACTGTTATTATTATCAATCTAACTCATATTATTAACCATATTATGCAAATTTGATCGATAGAACGACAATCACTTTACTTATTACTCTTATTATTATCAACCTAACTCATATTATTAGCCATATTATGCTTAAATGATCGATAGAACGGCAATTACTGTACTTATTACTCTTATTATTATCAATCTAACTCATATTATTAGCCATTTTATGCTTATATGATCGATAGAACGAGAATTACTATACTTATTACTTTTATTATTATCAATCCAACTCATATTATTAGCCATATTATGCTTAAATGATCGATAGAACTACAATTACTATACTCACCACTCTTAGTATTATCAATCTAACTCATATTATTAGCCATATTATGCTTATATGATCGATAGAACGACAATTACTATACTCATTACTCTTATTATTATCAATCTAACTCATATTATTAGCCATATTATGCTTATATGATCGATAGAACGAGAATTACTATACTCACTACTCTGAGTATTATCAATCTAACTCATATTATTAGCCATATTATGCTTATATTATCGATAGAACGACAATTACTATACTTATTACTGTTATTACTATCAATCTATTTCATATTATTAGCCATATTATGCTTAAATGATCGATAGGACGACAATTACTACACTTATTACTCTTATTATTATCAATCTAACTCATATTATTAGCCATATTATGCTTATATGATTGATAGAACGACAATTACTATACTTATTACTTTTATTATTATCAATCCAACTCATATTATTAACCATATAATGCAGATATGATCGATAGAACTACACTTACTATACCCATTACTCTTATTATTATCAATCTAACACATATTATTAGCCATATTATGCTTCTATGATCGATAGAACGAGAATTACTATACTCACTACTCTTAGTATTATCAATCTAACTCATATTATTAGCCACATTATGCTTATATTATCGATAGAACGACAATTACTATACTTATTACTCTTATTATTATAAATCTAACTCATATTATTAGCCATATTATGCTTATATGATCGATAGAACTACAATTACTATACTCACTACTCTTAGTATTATCAATCTAACTCATATTATTAGCCATATTATGCTTAAATGATCGATAGGACGACAATTACTATACTTATTACTCTTATTATTATCAATCTAACTCATATTATTAGCCATATTATGCTTATATTATCGATAGAACGACAATTACTATACTTATTACTGTTATTACTATCAATCTAACTAATATTATTGGCCATATTATGCTTAAATGATCGATAGAACGGCAATTACTGTACTTATTACTTTTATTATTATCAATCCAACTCATATTATTAGCCATATTATGCTTAAATGATCGATAGAACTACAATTACTATACTCACCACTCTTAGTATTATCAATCTAACTCATATTATTAGCCATATTATGCTTATATGATCGATAGAACGACAATTACTATACTCATTACTCTTATTATTATCAATCTATCTCATATTATTAGCCATATTATGCTTATATGATCGATAGAACGAGAATTACTATACTCACTACTCTGAGTATTATCAATCTAACTCATATTATTAGCCATATTATGCTTATATTATCGATAGAACGACAATTACTATACTTATTACTGTTATTACTATCAATCTATTTCATATTATTAGCCATATTATGCTTAAATGATCGATAGGACGACAATTACTATACTTATTACTCTTATTATTATCAATCTAACTCATATTATTAGCCATATTATGCTTATATGATCGATAGAACGACAATTACTATACTTATTACTGTTATTATTATCAATCTAACTCATATTATTAGCCATATTATGCTTAAATGATCGATAGAACTACAATTACTATACTCATTACTCTTATTATTATCAATCTAACCCATATTATTAGCCATATTATGCTTATATGATCGATAGAACGAGAAATACTATACTCACTACTCTTAGTATTTTCAATCTAACTCATATTATTAGCCATATTATGCTTATATTATCGATAGAACGACAATTGCTATACTTATTACTGTTATTACTATCAATCTAACTCATATTATTAGCCATATTATGCTTATATGATCGATAGAACGACAATTACTATACTTATTACTGTTATTATTATCAATCTAACTCATATTATTAGCCATATTATGCTTAAATGATCGATAGAACTACAATTACTATACTCATTACTCATATTATTATCAATCTAACCCATATTATTAGCCATATTATGCTTATATGATCGATAGAACGAGAAATACTATACTCACTACTCTTAGTCTTATCAATCTAACTCATATTATTAGCCATATTATGCTTATATGATCGATAGAACGACAATTACTATACTTATTACTGTTATTATTATCAATCTAACTCATATTATTAGCCATATTATGCTTAAATGATCGATAGAACTACAATTACTATACTCATTACTCTTATTATTATCAATCTAACCCATATTATTAGCCATATTATGCTTATATGATCGATAGAACGAGAAATACTATACTCACTACTCTTAGTATTATCAATCTAACTCATATTATTAGCCATATTATGCTTATATTATCGATAGAACGACAATTACTATACTTATTACTGTTATTACTATCAATCTAACTCATATTATTAGCCATACTATGCTTGAATGATCGATAGAACTACAATTACTATACTCACCACTCTTAGTATTATCAATCTAACTCATATTATTAGCCATATTATGCTTATATGATCGATAGAACGACAATTACTATACTCATTACTCTTATTATTATCAATCTAACTCATATTATTAGCCATATTATGCTTATATGATCGATAGAACGAGAATTACTATACTCACTACTCTGAGTATTATCAATCTAACTCATATTATTAGCCAAATTATGCTTATATTATCGATAGAACGACAATTACTATACTTATTACTGTTATTACTATCAATCTATTTCATATTATTAGCCATATTATGCTTAAATGATCGATAGGACGACAATTACTATACTTATTACTCTTATTATTATCAGTCTAACTCATATTATTAGCCATATTATGCTTATATGATCGATAGAACGACAATTACTATACTTATTACTGTTATTATTATCAATCTAACTCATATTTTTAGCCATATTATGCTTAAATGATCGATAGAACTACAATTACTATACTCATTACTCTTATTATTATCAATCTAACCCATATTATTAGCCGTATTATGCTTAAATGATCGATAGAACGACAATTACTATACTTATTACTTTTATTATTATCAATCCAACTCATATTATTAGCCATATTATGCTTAAATGATCGATAGAACTACAATTACTATACTCACCACTCTTAGTATTATCAATCTAACTCATATTATTAGCCATATTATGCTTATATGATCGATAGAACGACAATTACTATACTCATTACTCTTATTATTATCAATCTAACTCATATTATTAGCCATATTATGCTTATATGATCGATAGAACGAGAATTACTATACTCACTACTCTGAGTATTATCAATCTAACTCATATTATTAGCCATATTATGCTTATATTATCGATAGAACGACAATTACTATACTTATTACTGTTATTACTATCAATCTATTTCATATTATTAGCCATATTATGCTTAAATGATCGATAGGACGACAATTACTACACTTATTACTCTTATTATTATCAATCTAACTCATATTATTAGCCATATTATGCTTATATGATTGATAGAACGACAATTACTATACTTATTACTTTTATTATTATCAATCCAACTCATATTATTAACCATATAATGCAGATATGATCGATAGAACTACACTTACTATACCCATTACTCTTATTATTATCAATCTAACACATATTATTAGCCATATTATGCTTCTATGATCGATAGAACGAGAATTACTATACTCACTACTCTTAGTATTATCAATCTAACTCATATTATTAGCCACATTATGCTTATATTATCGATAGAACGACAATTACTATACTTATTACTCTTATTATTATAAATCTAACTCATATTATTAGCCATATTATGCTTATATGATCGATAGAACTACAATTACTATACTCACTACTCTTAGTATTATCAATCTAACTCATATTATTAGCCATATTATGCTTAAATGATCGATAGGACGACAATTACTATACTTATTACTCTTATTATTATCAATCTAACT
Source organism: Megachile rotundata (assembly GCF_050947335.1). Taxonomy (NCBI): domain Eukaryota; kingdom Metazoa; phylum Arthropoda; class Insecta; order Hymenoptera; family Megachilidae; genus Megachile; species Megachile rotundata. Next base: position 95,952 of record NW_027473817.1, read on the forward strand.
CATATTATTAGCCATATTATGCTTATATTATCGATAGAACGACAATTACTATACTTATTACTGTTATTACTATCAATCTAACTAATATTATTGGCCATATTATGCTTAAATGATCGATAGAACGGCAATTACTGTACTTATTACTTTTATTATTATCAATCCAACTCATATTATTAGCCATATTATGCTTAAATGATCGATAGAACTACAATTACTATACTCACCACTCTTAGTATTATCAATCTAACTCATATTATTAGCCATATTATGCTTATATGATCGATAGAACGACAATTACTATACTCATTACTCTTATTATTATCAATCTAACTCATATTATTAGCCATATTATGCTTATATGATCGATAGAACTACAATTACTATACTCATTACTCTTATTATTATGAATCTAACTCTTATTATTAGCCATATTATGCTTATAATATCGATAGAACGCCAATTACTATACTTATTACTGTTATTATTATCAATCTAACTCATATTATTAACCATATTATGCAAATTTGATCGATAGAACGACAATCACTTTACTTATTACTCTTATTATTATCAACCTAACTCATATTATTAGCCATATTATGCTTAAATGATCGATAGAACGGCAATTACTGTACTTATTACTCTTATTATTATCAATCTAACTCATATTATTAGCCATTTTATGCTTATATGATCGATAGAACGAGAATTACTATACTTATTACTTTTATTATTATCAATCCAACTCATATTATTAGCCATATTATGCTTAAATGATCGATAGAACTACAATTACTATACTCACCACTCTTAGTATTATCAATCTAACTCATATTATTAGCCATATTATGCTTATATGATCGATAGAACGACAATTACTATACTCATTACTCTTATTATTATCAATCTAACTCATATTATTAGCCATATTATGCTTATATGATCGATAGAACGAGAATTACTATACTCACTACTCTGAGTATTATCAATCTAACTCATATTATTAGCCATATTATGCTTATATTATCGATAGAACGACAATTACTATACTTATTACTGTTATTACTATCAATCTATTTCATATTATTAGCCATATTATGCTTAAATGATCGATAGGACGACAATTACTACACTTATTACTCTTATTATTATCAATCTAACTCATATTATTAGCCATATTATGCTTATATGATTGATAGAACGACAATTACTATACTTATTACTTTTATTATTATCAATCCAACTCATATTATTAACCATATAATGCAGATATGATCGATAGAACTACACTTACTATACCCATTACTCTTATTATTATCAATCTAACACATATTATTAGCCATATTATGCTTCTATGATCGATAGAACGAGAATTACTATACTCACTACTCTTAGTATTATCAATCTAACTCATATTATTAGCCACATTATGCTTATATTATCGATAGAACGACAATTACTATACTTATTACTCTTATTATTATAAATCTAACTCATATTATTAGCCATATTATGCTTATATGATCGATAGAACTACAATTACTATACTCACTACTCTTAGTATTATCAATCTAACTCATATTATTAGCCATATTATGCTTAAATGATCGATAGGACGACAATTACTATACTTATTACTCTTATTATTATCAATCTAACTCATATTATTAGCCATATTATGCTTATATTATCGATAGAACGACAATTACTATACTTATTACTGTCATTACTATCAATCTAACTAATATTATTGGCCATATTATGCTTAAATGATCGATAGAACGGCAATTACTGTACTTATTACTTTTATTATTATCAATCCAACTCATATTATTAGCCATATTATGCTTAAATGATCGATAGAACTACAATTACTATACTCACCACTCTTAGTATTATCAATCTAACTCATATTATTAGCCATATTATGCTTATATGATCGATAGAACGACAATTACTATACTCATTACTCTTATTATTATCAATCTAACTCATATTATTAGCCATATTATGCTTATATGATCGATAGAACGAGAATTACTATACTCACTACTCTGAGTATTATCAATCTAACTCATATTATTAGCCATATTATGCTTAAATGATCGATAGAACGACAATTACTATACTTATTACTCTTATTATTATCAATCTAACTCTTATTATTAGCCATATTATGCTTATAATATCGATAGAACGACAATTACTATACTTATTACTCATATTATTATCAATCTAACTCATATTATTAACCATATATTGCAGATATGATCGATAGAACGACAATTACTATACTTATTACACTCACTGTTATCAATCTAACTCATATTATTAACCATATTGTGCAGATATGATCGATAGCACGACATTTACTATACACATTACTCTTACTATTATCAATCTAACTCATATTATAAACCATATTATTCAGATATGATCGATAGCACGACATTTACTATACACATTACTCTTACTATTATCAATCTAACTCATATTATTAACCATATTATGCAGATATGATCGATAGCACGACATTTACTATACTTACTACTCTTATTATTATCAATCTAACTCATATTATTAGTCATATTATGCATAAATGATCGATAGAGTACGACAATTACTATACTTATTACTCTTATTATTATCAATCTAACTCATATTATTAGCCATATTATGCTTATAATATCGATAGAACGACAATTACTATACTTATTACTGTTATTATTATCAATCTAACTCATATTATTAGCCATATTATGCTTAAATGATCGATAGAACGACAATTACTATACTTATTACTTTTATTATTATCAATCCAACTCATATTATTAGCCATATTATGCGTAAATGATCGATAGAACTACAATTACTATACTCACCACTCTTAGTATTATCAATCTAACTCATATTATTCGCCATATTATGCGTATATGATCGATAGAACGACAATTACTATACTCATTACTCTTATTATTATCAATCTAACTCATATTATTAGCCATATTATGCTTATATGATCGATAAAACGAGAATTACTATACTCACTACTATGAGTATTATCAATCTAACTCATATTATTAGCCATATTATGCTTATATTATCGATAGAACGACAATTACTATACTTATTACTGTTATTACTATCAATCTATTTCATATTATTAGCCATATTATGCTTAAATGATCGATAGGATGACAATTACTATACTTATTACTCTTATTATTATCAATCTAACCCATATTATTAGCCATATTATGCTTATATGATCGATAGAACGAGAAATACTATACTCACTACTCTTAGTATTATCAATCTAACTCATATTATTAGCCATATTATGCTTATATGATCGATAGAACGACAATTACTATACTTATTACTGTTATTATTATCAATCTAACTCATATTATTAGCCATATTATGCTTAAACGATCGATAGAACTACAATTACTATACTCATTACTCTTATTATTATCAATCTAACCCATATTATTAGCCGTATTATGCTTATATGATCGATAGAACGAGAAATACTATACTCACTACTCTTAGTATTATCAATCTAACTCATATTATTAGCCATATTATGCTTATATTATCGATAGAACGACAATTACTATACTTATTACTGTTATTACTATCAATCTAACTCATATTATTAGCCATATTATGCTTATATTATCGATAGAGCGACAATTACTATACTTATTACTTTTATTATTATCAATCCAACTCATATTATTAGCCATATTATGCTTAAATGATCGAGAGAACTACAATTACTATACTCACCACTCTTAGTATTATCAATCTAACTCATATTATTAGGCATATTATGCTTATATGATCGATAGAACGACAATTACTATACTCATTACTCTTATTATTATCAATCTATCTCATATTATTAGCCATATTATGCTTATATGATCGATAGAACGAGAATTACTATACTCACTACTCTGAGTATTATCAATCTAACTCATATTATTAGCCATATTATGCTTATATTATCGATAGAACGACAATTACTATACTTATTACTGTTATTACTATCAATCTATTTCATATTATTAGCCATATTATGCTTAAATGATCGATAGGACGACAATTACTATACTTATTACTCTTATTATTATCAATCTAACTCATATTATTAGCCATATTATGCTTATATGATCGATAGAACGACAATTACTATACTTATTACTGTTATTATTATCAATCTAACTCATATTATTAGCCATATTATGCTTAAATGATCGATAGAACTACAATTACTATACTCATTACTCTTATTATTATCAATCTAACCCATATTATTAGCCATATTATGCTTATATGATCGATAGAACGAGAAATACTATACTCACTACTCTTAGTATTATCAATCTAACTCATATTATTAGCCATATTATGCTTATATTATCGATAGAACGACAATTACTATACTTATTACTGTTATTACTATCAATCTATTTCATATTATTAGCCATATTATGCTTAAATGATCGATAGGACGACAATTACTACACTTATTACTCTTATTATTATCAATCTAACTCATATTATTAGCCATATTATGCTTATATGATTGATAGAACGACAATTACTATACTTATTACTTTTATTATTATCAATCCAACTCATATTATTAACCATATAATGCAGATATGATCGATAGAACTACACTTACTATACCCATTACTCTTATTATTATCAATCTAACACATATTATTAGCCATATTATGCTTCTATGATCGATAGAACGAGAATTACTATACTCACTACTCTTAGTATTATCAATCTAACTCATATTATTAGCCACATTATGCTTATATTATCGATAGAACGACAATTACTATACTTATTACTCTTATTATTATAAATCTAACTCATATTATTAGCCATATTATGCTTATATGATCGATAGAACTACAATTACTATACTCACTACTCTTAGTATTATCAATCTAACTCATATTATTAGCCATATTATGCTTAAATGATCGATAGGACGACAATTACTATACTTATTACTCTTATTATTATCAATCTAACTCATATTATTAGCCATATTATGCTTATATTATCGATAGAACGACAATTACTATACTTATTACTGTTATTACTATCAATCTAACTAATATTATTGGCCATATTATGCTTAAATGATCGATAGAACGGCAATTACTGTACTTATTACTTTTATTATTATCAATCCAACTCATATTATTAGCCATATTATGCTTAAATGATCGATAGAACTACAATTACTATACTCACCACTCTTAGTATTATCAATCTAACTCATATTATTAGCCATATTATGCTTATATGATCGATAGAACGACAATTACTATACTCATTACTCTTATTATTATCAATCTATCTCATATTATTAGCCATATTATGCTTATATGATCGATAGAACGAGAATTACTATACTCACTACTCTGAGTATTATCAATCTAACTCATATTATTAGCCATATTATGCTTATATTATCGATAGAACGACAATTACTATACTTATTACTGTTATTACTATCAATCTATTTCATATTATTAGCCATATTATGCTTAAATGATCGATAGGACGACAATTACTATACTTATTACTCTTATTATTATCAATCTAACTCATATTATTAGCCATATTATGCTTATATGATCGATAGAACGACAATTACTATACTTATTACTGTTATTATTATCAATCTAACTCATATTATTAGCCATATTATGCTTAAATGATCGATAGAACTACAATTACTATACTCATTACTCTTATTATTATCAATCTAACCCATATTATTAGCCATATTATGCTTATATGATCGATAGAACGAGAAATACTATACTCACTACTCTTAGTATTATCAATCTAACTCATATTATTAGCCATATTATGCTTATATTATCGATAGAACGACAATTACTATACTTATTACTGTTATTATTATCAATCTAACTCATATTATTAGCCATATTATGCTTAAATGATCGATAGAACTACAATTACTATACTCATTACTCTTATTATTATCAATCTAACCCATATTATTAGCCATATTATGCTTATATGATCGATAGAACGAGAAATACTATACTCACTACTCTTAGTATTATCAATCTAACTCATATTATTAGCCATATTATGCTTATATTATCGATAGAACGACAATTGCTATACTTATTACTGTTATTACTATCAATCTAACTCATATTATTAGCCATATTATGCTTATATGATCGATAGAACGACAATTACTATACTTATTACTGTTATTATTATCAATCTAACTCATATTATTAGCCATATTATGCTTAAATGATCGATAGAACTACAATTACTATACTCATTACTCATATTATTATCAATCTAACCCATATTATTAGCCATATTATGCTTATATGATCGATAGAACGAGAAATACTATACTCACTACTCTTAGTATTATCAATCTAACTCATATTATTAGCCATATTATGCTTATATTATCGATAGAACGACAATTACTATACTTATTACTGTTATTACTATCAATCTAACTCATATTATTAGCCATACTATGTTTGAATGATCGATAGAACTACAATTACTATACTCACCACTCTTAGTATTATCAATCTAACTCATATTATTAGCCATATTATGCTTATATGATCGATAGAACGACAATTACTATACTCATTACTCTTATTATTATCAATCTAACTCATATTATTAGCCATATTATGCTTATATGATCGATAGAACGAGAATTACTATACTCACTACTCTGAGTATTATCAATCTAACTCATATTATTAGCCATATTATGCTTATATTATCGATAGAACGACAATTACTATACTTATTACTGTTATTACTATCAATCTATTTCATATTATTAGCCATATTATGCTTAAATGATCGATAGGGCGACAATTACTATACTTATTACTCTTATTATTATCAGTCTAACTCATATTATTAGCCATATTATGCTTATATGATCGATAGAACGACAATTACTATACTTATTACTGTTATTATTATCAATCTAACTCATATTTTTAGCCATATTATGCTTAAATGATCGATAGAACTACAATTACTATACTCATTACTCTTATTATTATCAATCTAACCCATATTATTAGCCATATTATGCTTAAATGATCGATAGAACGACAATTACTATACTTATTACTTTTATTATTATCAATCCAACTCATATTATTAGCCATATTATGCTTAAATGATCGATAGAACTACAATTACTATACTCACCACTCTTAGTATTATCAATCTAACTCATATTATTAGCCATATTATGCTTATATGATCGATAGAACGACAATTACTATACTCATTACTCTTATTATTATCAATCTAACTCATATTATTAGCCATATTATGCTTATATGATCGATAGAACGAGAATTACTATACTCACTACTCTGAGTATTATCAATCTAACTCATATTATTAGCCATATTATGCTTATATTATCGATAGAACGACAATTACTATACTTATTACTGTTATTACTATCAATCTATTTCATATTATTAGCCATATTATGCTTAAATGATCGATAGGACGACAATTACTATACTTATTACTCTTATTATTATCAATCTAACTCATATTATTAGCCATATTATGCTTATATTATCGATAGAACGACAATTACTATACTTATTACTGTTATTACTATCAATCTAACTAATATTATTGGCCATATTATGCTTAAATGATCGATAGAACGGCAATTACTGTACTTATTACTTTTATTATTATCAATCCAACTCATATTATTAGCCATATTATGCTTAAATGATCGATAGAACTACAATTACTATACTCACCACTCTTAGTATTATCAATCTAACTCATATTATTAGCCATATTATGCTTATATGATCGATAGAACGACAATTACTATACTCATTACTCTTATTATTATCAATCTATCTCATATTATTAGCCATATTATGCTTATATGATCGATAGAACGAGAATTACTATACTCACTACTCTGAGTATTATCAATCTAACTCATATTATTAGCCATATTATGCTTATATTATCGATAGAACGACAATTACTATACTTATTACTGTTATTACTATCAATCTATTTCATATTATTAGCCATATTATGCTTAAATGATCGATAGGACGACAATTACTATACTTATTACTCTTATTATTATCAATCTAACTCATATTATTAGCCATATTATGCTTATATGATCGATAGAACGACAATTACTATACTTATTACTGTTATTATTATCAATCTAACTCATATTATTAGCCATATTATGCTTAAATGATCGATAGAACTACAATTACTATACTCATTACTCTTATTATTATCAATCTAACCCATATTATTAGCCATATTATGCTTATATGATCGATAGAACGAGAAATACTATACTCACTACTCTTAGTATTATCAATCTAACTCATATTATTAGCCATATTATGCTTATATTATCGATAGAACGACAATTACTATACTTATTACTGTTATTATTATCAATCTAACTCATATTATTAGCCATATTATGCTTAAATGATCGATAGAACTACAATTACTATACTCATTACTCTTATTATTATCAATCTAACCCATATTATTAGCCATATTATGCTTATATGATCGATAGAACGAGAAATACTATACTCACTACTCTTAGTATTATCAATCTAACTCATATTATTAGCCATATTATGCTTATATTATCGATAGAACGACAATTGCTATACTTATTACTGTTATTACTATCAATCTAACTCATATTATTAGCCATATTATGCTTATATGATCGATAGAACGACAATTACTATACTTATTACTGTTATTATTATCAATCTAACTCATATTATTAGCCATATTATGCTTAAATGATCGATAGAACTACAATTACTATACTCATTACTCATATTATTATCAATCTAACCCATATTATTAGCCATATTATGCTTATATGATCGATAGAACGAGAAATACTATACTCACTACTCTTAGTATTATCAATCTAACTCATATTATTAGCCATATTATGCTTATATTATCGATAGAACGACAATTACTATACTTATTACTGTTATTACTATCAATCTAACTCATATTATTAGCCATACTATGTTTGAATGATCGATAGAACTACAATTACTATACTCACCACTCTTAGTATTATCAATCTAACTCATATTATTAGCCATATTATGCTTATATGATCGATAGAACGACAATTACTATACTCATTACTCTTATTATTATCAATCTAACTCATATTATTAGCCATATTATGCTTAAATGATCGATAGAACTACAATTACTATACTCACCACTCTTAGTATTATCAATCTAACTCATATTATTAGCCATATTATGCTTATATGATCGATAGAACGACAATTACTATACTCATTACTCTTATTATTATCAATCTAACTCATATTATTAGCCATATTATGCTTATATGATCGATAGAACGAGAATTACTATACTCACTACTCTGAGTATTATCAATCTAACTCATATTATTAGCCATATTATGCTTATATTATCGATAGAACGACAATTACTATACTTATTACTGTTATTACTATCAATCTATTTCATATTATTAGCCATATTATGCTTAAATGATCGATAGGACGACAATTACTATACTTATTACTCTTATTATTATCAATCTAACTCATATTATTAGCCATATTATGCTTATATGATTGATAGAACGACAATTACTATACTTATTACTTTTATTATTATCAATCCAACTCATATTATTAGCCATATTATGCTTAAATGATCGATAGAACTACAATTACTACACTCACCACTCCTAGTATTATCAATCTAACTCATATTATTAGCCATATTATGCTTATATGATCGATAGAACGACAATTACTATACTCATTACTCTTATTATTATCAATCTAACTCATATTATTAGCCATATTATGCTTATATGATCGATAGAACGAGAATTACTATACTCACTACTCTGAGTATTATCAATCTAACTCATATTATTAGCCATATTATGCTTAAATGATCGATAGAACGACAATTACTATACTTATTACTCTTATTATTATGAATCTAACTCATATTATTAACCATATTATGCAGATATGATCGAAAGAACTACAATTACTATACTCATTACTCTTATTATTATCAATCTAACTTTTATTATTAGCCATATTATGCTTATAATATCGATAGAACGACAATTACTATACTTATTACTCTTATTATTATCAATCTAACTCATATTATTAGCCACATTATGCTTATATGATCGATAGAACGACAATTACTATACCTATTACTCTTATTATTATCAATCTAACTCATATTATTAACCATATTATGCTTATATGATCGATAGAACGACAATTACTCTACTTATTACTCTTATTATTATCATTCTAACTCATATTATTAACCATATTATGCAGATATGATCGATAGCACGGCATTTGCTATACCTATTACTCTTATTATTATGAATCTAACTCATATTATTAACCATATTATGCAGATATGATCTATAGAACTACAATTACTATACTTATTACTCTTACTATTATCAATCTAACTCATATTATTAGCCATATTATGCTTATATGATCGATAGAACGAGAATTACTATACTCACTACTCTTAATATTATCAATCTAACTCTTATTATTAGCCATATTATGCTTATAATTTTGATAGAACGACAATTACTATACTTATTACTGTTATTATTATCAATCTAACTCATATTATTAGCCATATTATGCTTAAATGATCGATAGAACTACAATTACTATACTCATTACTCTTATTATTATCAATCTAACCCATATTATTAGCCATATTATGCTAATATGATCGACAGAACGACAATTACTATACTTATTACACTCACTGTTATCAATCTAACTCATATTATTAACCATACTATGCAAATTTGATCGATAGAGCGACAATCACTATACTTATTACTCTTATTATTATCAACCTAACTCATATTATTAGCCATATTATGCTTATATGATTGTATAGTACAGATTTAGTTTAAGTTTATTTAATGGATTATAATGGAAAATTTATTTGTAATGTTTAATATCTAATGTATGATAATGTTAAGTTTCTTTAACGTTAAGCAAAGAAGCGCATTTGTTTCAATTATTATATGTTTATTTTATAAGCGATTGATGCACCGATTCGCAATATTGTAATCATAGACGCGGGAATATTAGCTATAAAGGGCATATGTTATCATTAAAATCGGAAAAGTCTGATTGTGTCGACTCTCAACGGTGTAGCCCAGCGTGCGCGGAAAACTAAAGGGTTTTCTGTGGCCGTCAAGCTCCCCGCGTGCTCGGAAAGATGAAAATCTTTTCGAGGCCGCTATAGACCTCAATTGGGTAGACATCTACCGCTATGAAGGTCCACGCGTGCACGGGAAGACGAAGTCGACCCGGGGCCGCTAAGCTACCGGCAAAACCGGCAGAGTTGACTTTTTTAATGAGTGATTATTCGAATTTATAAGAAAATTCGATAGAAATGCTCGTAAGTAGCGAGGTTCCGCGTCTATGAAGGGCGAAGCATTTTCGGACGTTATCGGTAGCGTTCGTCAACAATCGGTATCGCGTTATCGCTCCGTCGAGTCCGTGAGCGCGGAGCAGGTATTCATTCTCTTCCCAACGACCAAGTAAATAGCATAAAGACGCTTGCGTTCCTTGTTAAAAATTCTGCTTAAATAAAATTGGTTATATTTATTATAATTTGCATTTAAATTATTTACGCCCACAAAATCCTGTACATAATTTTGGTGCCGAAACCCGGGAAGAGAATATCGGATTTGATTTGCGGACAGGATTTTTGTGCAAGTTTTGTTATTTATAATCGAGTTTATTTATAATTGAATTTATGTATAATCTTGTTTACTTTTTCTGGAATAATGCCACCGAGAAAGAGGAAGAATACTTCCACGGTCGTTCCTGGAACTGAAGCTACGCAAGCAAAGAGAGGACGTCGCCCAAAAGTGGCAAATTCTCAAACACAGGAAGCAAGAGCAACTACTAGCCGTGCTCCTGAAAATATCTGCGATGCGCCCATAGAGCGCGAAGGGCACGCAGTGCTTAATCCGCAATTACCATCTACGCAAGGCGATTCTGCATCTCTTTCAGGTGGTAGAAGTCCTGGAAGCGTAGGCGGATCGCGGGCTTCTGCCCGTGCAACAACCGCAACAAACAACGCATACGAGTTTTCCGATTTTCAGATGGGATCACCGCAACGTGTGCATGCGATACATACAAGCTCGCCGAATATGACCGAATCGCAACGGATTAGTAATCCGACTGAGCGTCTGACGGAGGCAATTATAGATACTATACGTATTGTAAGAGAAGCGTCATTGGGTGGAGAAAATTCTCGCTTGTTAAATCGCTTGACCACGACGTGTAAATTGCTGAAATTTTCGGGCAATCCCATCGAATGGCTCAATTTTAAGGGAGCGTATTTATCATCCGCAGAACAAGGCGCGTTTTCAGATCGAGAAAACATTGCTCGACTTCTCGATGCGCTTGAAGGAGAAGCGCGAGCAAGCGTTAGCACTCTGTTGGCGACAGCAACAGATGCTAACGTAATTATGAGAACACTTGAACTGCAGTTTGGAAACAAACATATAATAGCCGAAAAGATTATTGAAGACATAAGGTCTCTGCCGAATTTAGGTTTGGAAAATCAAAATATCGCTCGATTTGCTGCGACATTACGCAACTCCGTCACAGCACTTAAATCGCTTGACATGACTGGTTCTTTGTATAGTCATGATTTGTTGAAGATCGTAGTTGGTAAACTACCTTGTGCGTTAAAGTACTCGTTTAATAGGTACGCAGCAGAAACAAGTAGTGACAAGGTTATGCTTGAAAAACTCGCAGATTTTGTGTATAGAGAAGCTGAGCTAGCTGCAGCAACGGGTATATTTGATCTACCTTCGACATCTACATCACATTCTCGAAGTTCTAATATACCGAAAAAACAGTTGCGTCCAAAGACAGCAACCGTCTGTACGACTATGCATAAACCGAGTCAGTCTGAACAAGATCGTCCCCAGACAAGCAATTACGCTCGACGAATGAATAAATGTGCATTTTGTTCCAGAACAAATCATAGATCATCAGAATGTCGTGATTTTGCGCGTGAAACAATAGCCCGACGCTGGATGTTAGCTAAGAAAAATAATCTCTGTTTTAAGTGCTTGAATCGTGGGCACTCTAAAAGCGAATGCAAAGGCGCAAATTGTAATTATTGTAAAAACCCGCACCATAGTTTGCTACACAGATCGAAAAGGACTACCGCTGAAACCAAGAAGTCACTAAAGCAACAAACGCTGCGTGAGACCCAAACAACAAGCAAAAATAATGATGACACTAAGTGACTAGAAAGTTCATATTCACATCTGAAGGTACTACCTGTGGTCGTTTCGGGTCCCTATGGTTCCATAAATACGTTCGCCCTACTGGACGAAGGTTCGACAATAACGTTAATTGATCGAAAATTGGCTCGAGGAATTGGAGCACGAGGACCGCGTATCAAGTTAGCCTTGAATGGTATAAGTGATAGAGCTGCGGTTATAATGGCGAGCGAGAAAGTTGATTTCCGAATTCGGGGAATCCATGATGTATATGAGGTTAAACATGCTGTGTCCGTATTAGATTTAAATCTGCCTATTCAAACACTCTCTAAAAGTATTGTAGAACACATTAAATTTTCGGAAAACGTGACTCTACAAGCATACGATGCAGCGCAACCTAAGATCTTATTGGGCCAGGATAACTGGGAAATAATAGTGACGCGTGAATTTCGTGAAATAAAAATGTACAAATTTGGAATTTCTCGTTCCTTGTTAGGTTGGGCTATACATGGTCCTTGTCCGTCTGCATTAAAGCTTGAGGCGTTCGTGTGCCTAAGCGGAAAAGATCAGACAGCGTTGTGCGATAATGATGAAGCATTGGATGAGCTCATAAAACAATATTTTCAATTAGATAATTTTGGGGTATGCGAGACGAACAGAGCTAGCAATGCTCAAAATCGCGCTTTGGAAATATTGAAACGTACAACGCGTCGTGTGAAAGGCTCATGGGAAACAGGCTTGTTATGGAGAAAAGATCGAGCACCAGAAATTGATAGTCTCACTACTGCGCAAAAAAGATTATTCGCTTTGGAGCGAAAATTAGACCGAGATCCGGAATATGCTTTGCTTTACTATCGGGAGATGGATCGTTTATTCGAAAATGGTTACGCCACGAAGGTAGAAGAAGTCTCGAAACACGAAAGAACGTGGTATTTACCGCACTTTGGAGTACGAAATATAAATAAACCTGGAAAATTGAGACTTGTGTTTGACGCTGCTGCAAAATCGGAAGGGATGAGTTTAAACGATCAACTCGATTCAGGGCCTGATCTACTGCAGTCGTTGCCCGGTGTATTAATCCGTTTCAGGCAAGAACAAGTCGCTGTTAAAGCTGACATAAAGGACATGTTCCTTCGCATCCAAGTCCGTAAGGAAGATCGCGGAGCCCAGCGATTCTTGTGGCGCGGAAAAGCAAGAAATGTAGAACCCCAGGTGTTTGAAATGTCGTGTCTTATATTCGGGGCCAAACCATCACCATGTAGCGCTATGTATGTGAAAAACCTAAATGCAAGAAGTTTCGCCAACACGAAGCCAATCGCATCTAGGGCTATAATTAGTAACAGCTACATGGATGACTTTTTGGCTAGTCGAAAGACAGTACAAGAGGTCATAAGCCTTGTTCGTGACGTAGTGGAAATTAATGCGAGTGCCAATTTTGAGATGCATGATTGGGCTTGTAACGACAATCAAGCATTAAGTGAAATAACGGATCAAAAACGATCAATGAGCAGTCGAGAAAACAATCTGTGCGATCGAGCAACGGAACGTGTACTAGGTCTCTTTTGGGACACACGATCTGACACGTTAGGCTTCAATGTCGGAGTTGGGAAAATTCCGAAAAGTTTACTAAACGGTGAAAGGATTCCAACGAAACGCGAATATCTGCGAGTAGTGATGTCCGTTTTTGACCCCCTTGGATTTGTGTCTAAATTTACTCTTATGTCAAAAATACTAATGCAAGAGATATGGCGCAGTGGCGTTGGATGGGACAACCCAATTCGGAAAGAAGAACATGAGGGATGGCTCTCTTGGTTGAAGCACCTTCGCAGCGTGCAAAACGTACACATTCCACGTTGTGTGTCACCGATTGGGAAACATTACGTAAAAGCGGACTTGCATGTCTTTTGCGATGCAAGTTTAAAGGCATGCACTGCTGCCGCATATTTACGTTTTGAAGTAGAAGATGCCCCAGCGCATGTTGCGCTTGTTATGGCTAAAACGAGGGTAGCGCCCTTGAAACCATTATCGATACCCCGGTTAGAATTGCAAGCTGCCTTATTAGCATCCAGACTAGCCAACACGGTTCATAAGGACAAAATGGTATACCACGGGAGACCAACTAGCAGTGGACGATATAGTTTTGTTAATCGACTACCAAGCACCTCGCAATACTTGGAAACGCGGAAAAATAGTGGAGGTCTTCCCTGGCGAAGATGGAGTAGTCAGGGTGGCGAAAGTGCGTACGTCAACGGGCGAATTTATGCGTCCTGCACGAAAGCTTATTCGGTTGATTATGGCAGAATAGGTACAAAATTCAAGTGAATTTTGTACGAGGGGGAGAATGTATAGTACAGATTTAGTTTAAGTTTATTTAATGGATTATAATGGAAAATTTATTTGTAATGTTTAATATCTAATGTATGATAATGTTAAGTTTCTTTAACGTTAAGCAAAGAAGCGCATTTGTTTCAATTATTATATGTTTATTTTATAAGCGATTGATGCACCGATTCGCAATATTGTAATCATAGACGCGGGAATATTAGCTATAAAGGGCATATGTTATCATTAAAATCGGAAAAGTCTGATTGTGTCGACTCTCAACGGTGTAGCCCAGCGTGCGCGGAAAACTAAAGGGTTTTCTGTGGCCGTCAAGCTCCCCGCGTGCTCGGAAAGATGAAAATCTTTTCGAGGCCGCTATAGACCTCAATTGGGTAGACATCTACCGCTATGAAGGTCCACGCGTGCACGGGAAGACGAAGTCGACCCGGGGCCGCTAAGCTACCGGCAAAACCGGCAGAGTTGACTTTTTTAATGAGTGATTATTCGAATTTATAAGAAAATTCGATAGAAATGCTCGTAAGTAGCGAGGTTCCGCGTCTATGAAGGGCGAAGCATTTTCGGACGTTATCGGTAGCGTTCGTCAACAATCGGTATCGCGTTATCGCTCCGTCGAGTCCGTGAGCGCGGAGCAGGTATTCATTCTCTTCCCAACGACCGAGTAAATAGCATAAAGACGCTTGCGTTCCTTGTTAAAAATTCTGCTTAAATAAAATTGGTTATATTTATTATAATTTGCATTTAAATTATTTACGCCCACAAAATCCTGTACAATGATCGATAGAACGACAATTACTATACTTATTACTCTTATTATTATGAATCTAACTCATATTATTAACCATATTATGCAGATATGATCGATAGAACTACAATTACTACACTCATTACTCTTATTATTATGAATCTAACTCTTATTATTAGCCATATTATGCTTATAATATCGATAGAACGCCAATTACTATACTTATTACTGTTATTATTATCAATCTAACTCATATTATTAACCATATTATGCAAATTTGATCGATAGAACGACA
This sequence comes from Megachile rotundata, assembly GCF_050947335.1. Taxonomy (NCBI): domain Eukaryota; kingdom Metazoa; phylum Arthropoda; class Insecta; order Hymenoptera; family Megachilidae; genus Megachile; species Megachile rotundata. Next base: position 112,770 of record NW_027473817.1, read on the forward strand.
ATCACTATACTTATTACTCTTATTATTATCAACCTAACTCATATTATTTGCCATATTATGCTTAAATGATCGATAGAACGGCAATTACTGTACTTATTACTCTTATTATTATCAATCTAACTCATATTATTAGCCATATTATGCTTATATGATCGATAGAACGAGAATTACTATACTCACTACTCTTAGTATTATCAATCTAACTCATATTATTAGCCATATTATCGTTATATTATCGATAGAACGATAATTACTATACTTATTACTGTTATTACTATCAATCTAACTCATATTATTAGCCATATTATGCTTAAATGATCGATAGAACGACAATTACTATACTTATTACTCCTATTATTATCAATCTAACTCCTATTATTAGCCATATTATGCTTATATGATCGATAGAACGACAATTACTATACTTATTACTGTTATTATTATCAATCTAACTCAAATTATTAGCCATATTATGCTTAAATGATCGGTAGAACTACAATTACTATACTCATTACTCTTATTATTATCAATCTAACCCATATTATTAGCCATATTATGCTTATATGATCGATAGAACGAGAATTACTATACTCACTACTCTTAGTATTATCAATCTAACTCATATTATTAGCCATACTATGCTTATATTATCGATAGAACGACAATTACTATACTTATTACTGTTATTACTATCAATCTAACTCATATTATTAGCCATATTATGCTTAAATGATCCATAGAACGACAATTACTATACTTGTTACTCCTATTATTATCAATCTAACTCATATTATTAGCCATATTATGCTTATATGATCGATAGAACGACAATTACTATACTTATTACTCTTATTATTTTGAATCTAACTCATATTATTAACCATATTATGCAGATATGATCGATAGAACTACAATTACTATACTCATTACTCTTATTATTATCAATCTAACTCATATTATTGGCCATATTATGCTTATATGATCGATAGAACGACAATTACTATACTTATTACAATCACTGTTATCAATCTAACTCATATTATTAACCATATTATGCAAATTTGATCGATAGAACGACAATCACTATACTTATTACTCTTATTATTATCAACCTAACTCATATTATTAGCCATATTATGCTTATATGATCGATAGAACGACAATTACTATACTTATTACTCTTATTATTATGAATCTAACCCATATTATTAACCATATTATGCAGATATGATCGAAAGAACTACAATTACTATACGCATTACTCTTAATATTATCAATCTAACTCTTATTATTAGCCATATTATGCTTTTAATTTTGATAGAACGACAATTACTATACTTATTACTGTTATTATTATCAATCTAACTCATATTATTAGCCATATTATGCTTAAATGATCGATAGAACGACAATTACTATACTCATTACTCTTATTATTATCAATCTAACCCATATTATTAGCCATATTATGCTAATATGATCGACAGAACGACAATTACTATACTTATTACACTCACTGTTATCAATCTAACTCATATTATTAACCATATTATGCAAATTTGATCGATAGAACGACAATCACTATACTTATTACTCTTATTATTATCAACCTAACTCATATTATTAGCCATATTATGCATATATGATCGATAGAACGACAATTACTATACTTATTACTCTTATTATTATGAATCTAACTCATATTATTAACCATATTATGCAGATATGATCGATAGAACTACAATTACTATACTCATTACTCTTATTATTATGAATCTAACTCTTATTATTAGCCATATTATGCTTATAATATCGATAGAACGCCAATTACTATACGTATTACTGTTATTATTATCAATCTAACTCATATTATTAACCATATTATGCAAATTTGATCGATAGAACGACAATCACTTTACTTATTACTCTTATTATTATCAACCTAACTCATATTATTAGCCATATTATGCTTAAATGATCGATAGAACGGCAATTACTGTACTTATTACTCTTATTATTATCAATCTAACTCATATTATTAGCCATATTATGCTTATATGATCGATAGAACGAGAATTACTATACTCACTACTCTTAGTATTATCAATCTAACTCATATTATTAGCCATATTATCCTTATATTATCGATAGAACGACAATTACTATACTTATTACTGTTATTACTATCAATCTAACTCATATTATTAGCCATATTATGCTTAAATGATCGATAGAACGACAATTACTATACTTATTACTCTTATTATTATCAATCTAACTCCTATTATTAGCCATATTATGCTTATATGATCGATAGAACGACAATTACTATACTTATTACTGTTATTATTATCAATCTAACTCAAATTATTAGCCATATTATGCCTAAATGATCGGTAGAACTACAATTACTATACTCATTACTCTTATTATTATCAATCTAACCCATATTATTAGCCATATTATGCTTATATGATCGATAGAACGAGAATTACTATACTCACTACTCTTAGTATTATCAATCTAACTCATATTATTAGCCATACTATGCTTATATTATCGATAGAACGACAATTACTATACTTATTACTGTTATTACTATCAATCTAACTCATATTATTAGCCATATTATGCTTAAATGATCCATAGAACGACAATTACTATACTTGTTACTCCTATTATTATCAATCTAACTCATATTATTAGCCATATTATGCTTATATGATCGATAGAACGACAATTACTGTACTTATTACTCTTATTATTTTGAATCTAACTCATATTATTAACCATATTATGCAGATATGATCGATAGAACTACAATTACTATACTCATTACTCTTATTATTATCAATCTAACTCATATTATTGGCCATATTATGCTTATATGATCGATAGAACGACAATTACTATACTTATTACAATCACTGTTATCAATCTAACTCATATTATTAACCATATTATGCAAATTTGATCGATAGAACGACAATCACTATACTTATTACTCTTATTATTATCAACCTAACTCATATTATTAGCCATATTATGCTTATATGATCGATAGAACGACAATTACTATACTTATTACTCTTATTATTATGAATCTAACTCATATTATTAACCATATTATGCAGATATGATCGAAAGAACTACAATTACTATACGCATTACTCTTAATATTATCAATCTAACTCTTATTATTAGCCATATTATGCTTTTAATTTTGATAGAACGACAATTACTATACTTATTACTGTTATTATTATCAATCTAACTCATATTATTAGCCATATTATGCTTAAATGATCGATAGAACGACAATTACTATACTCATTACTCTTATTATTATCAATCTAACCCATATTATTAGCCATATTATGCTAATATGATCGACAGAACGACAATTACTATACTTATTACACTCACTGTTATCAATCTAACTCATATTATTAACCATATTATGCAAATTTGATCGATAGAACGACAATCACTATACTTATTACTCTTATTATTATCAACCTAACTCATATTATTAGCCATATTATGCATATATGATCGATAGAACGACAATTACTATACTTATTACTCTTATTATTATGAATCTAACTCATATTATTAACCATATTATGCAGATATGATCGATAGAACTACAATTACTATACTCATTACTCTTATTATTATGAATCTAACTCTTATTATTAGCCATATTATGCTTATAATATCGACAGAACGCCAATTACTATACGTATTACTGTTATTATTATCAATCTAACTCATATTATTAACCATATTATGCAAATTTGATCGATAGAACGACAATCACTTTACTTATTACTCTTATTATTATCAACCTAACTCATATTATTAGCCATATTATGCTTAAATGATCGATAGAACGGCAATTACTGTACTTATTACTCTTATTATTATCAATCTAACTCATATTATTAGCCATATTATGCTTATATGATCGATAGAACGAGAATTACTATACTCACTACTCTTAGTATTATCAATCTAACTAATATTATTAGCCATATTATCCTTATATTATCGATAGAACGACAATTACTATACTTATTACTGTTATTACTATCAATCTAACTCATATTATTAGCCATATTATGCTTAAATGATCGATAGAACGACAATTACTATACTTATTACTCTTATTATTATCAATCTAACTCCTATTATTAGCCATATTATGCTTATATGATCGATAGAACGACAATTACTATACTTATTACTGTTATTATTATCAATCTAACTCAAATTATTAGCCATATTATGCTTAAATGATCGGTAGAACTACAATTATTATACTCATTACTCTTATTATTATCAATCTAACCCATATTATTAGCCATATTATGCTTATATGATCGATAGAACGAGAATTACTATACTCACTACTCTTAGTATTATCAATCTAACTCATATTATTAGCCATACTATGCTTATATTATCGATAGAACGACAATTACTATACTTATTACTGTTATTACTATCAATCTAACTCATATTATTAGCCATATTATGCTTAAATGATCCATAGAACGACAATTACTATACTTGTTACTCCTATTATTATCAATCTAACTCATATTATTAGCCATATTATGCTTATATGATCGATAGAACGACAATTACTATACTTATTACTCTTATTATTTTGAATCTAACTCATATCATTAACCATATTATGCAGATATGATCGATAGAACTACAATTACTATACTCATTACTCTTATTATTATCAATCTAACTCATATTATTGGCCATATTATGCTTATATGATCGATAGAACGACAATTACTATACTTATTACAATCACTGTTATCAATCTAACTCATATTATTAACCATATTATGCAAATTTGATCGATAGAACGACAATCACTATACTTATTACTCTTATTATTATCAACCTAACTCATATTATTAGCCATATTATGCTTATATGATCGATAGAACGACAATTACTATACTTATTACTCTTATTATTATGAATCTAACTCATATTATTAACCATATTATGCAGATATGATCGAAAGAACTACAATTACTATACGCATTACTCTTAATATTATCAATCTAACTCTTATTATTAGCCATATTATGCTTATAATTTTGATAGAACGACAATTACTATACTTATTACTGTTTTTATTATTATCAATCTAACTCATATTGTTAGCCATATTATGCTTAAATGATCGATAGAACGACAATTACTATACTCATTACTCTTATTATTATCAATCTAACCCATATTATTAGCCATATTATGCTAATATGATCGACAGAACGACAATTACTATACTTATTACACTCACTGTTATCAATCTAACTCATATTATTAACCATATTATGCAAATTTGATCGATAGAACGACAATCACTATACTTATTACTCTTATTATTATCAACCTAACTCATATTATTAGCCATATTATGCATATATGATCGATAGAACGACAATTACTATACTTATTACTCTTATTATTATGAATCTAACACATATTATTAACCATATTATGCAGATATGATCGATAGAACTACAATTACTATACTCATTACTCTTATTATTATCAATCTAACTCTTATTATTAGCCATATTATGCTTATAATATCGATAGAACGCCAATTACTATACTTATTACTGCTATTATTATCAATCTAACTCATATTATTAACCATATTATGCAAATTTGATCGATAGAACGACAATCACTATACTTATTACTCTTATTATTATCAACCTAACTCATATTATTAGCCATATTATGCTTAAATGATCGATAGAACGGCAATTACTGTACTTATTACTCTTATTATTATCAATCTAACTCATATTATTAGCCATATTATGCTTATATGATCGATAGAACGAGAATTACTATACTCACTACTCTTAGTATTATCAATCTAACTCATATTATTAGCCATATTATCCTTATATTATCGATAGAACGACAATTACTATACTTATTACTGTTATTACTATCAATCTAACTCATATTATTAGCCATATTATGCTTAAATGATCGATAGAACGACAATTACTATACTTATTACTCTTATTATTATCAATCTAACTCTTATTATTAGCCATATTATGCTTATAATATCGATAGAACGACAATTACTATACTTATTACTCTTATTATTATCAATCTAACTCATATTATTAACCATATAATGCAGATATGATCGATAGAACTACACTTACTATACCCATTACTCTTATTATTATCAATCTAACACATATTATTAGCCATATTATGCTTCTATGATCGATAGAACGAGAATTACTATACTCACTACTCTTAGTATTATCAATCTAACTCATATTATTAGCCACATTATGCTTATATTATCGATAGAACGACAATTACTATACTTATTACTCTTATTATTATAAATCTAACTCATATTATTAGCCATATTATGCTTATATGATCGATAGAACTACAATTACTATACTCACTACTCTTAGTATTATCAATCTAACTCATATTATTAGCCATATTATGCTTAAATGATCGATAGGACGACAATTACTATACTTATTACTCTTATTATTATCAATCTAACTCATATTATTAGCCATATTATGCTTATATTATCGATAGAACGACAATTACTATACTTATTACTGTTATTACTATCAATCTAACTAATATTATTGGCCATATTATGCTTAAATGATCGATAGAACGGCAATTACTGTACTTATTACTTTTATTATTATCAATCCAACTCATATTATTAGCCATATTATGCTTAAATGATCGATAGAACTACAATTACTATACTCACCACTCTTAGTATTATCAATCTAACTCATATTATTAGCCATATTATGCTTATATGATCGATAGAACGAGAATTACTATACTCACTACTCTGAGTATTATCAATCTAACTCATATTATTAGCCATATTATGCTTAAATGATCGATAGAACGACAATTACTATACTTATTACTCTTATTATTATCAATCTAACTCTTATTATTAGCCATATTATGCTTATAATATCGATAGAACGACAATTACTATACTTATTACTCATATTATTATCAATCTAACTCATATTATTAACCATATATTGCAGATATGATCGATAGAACGACAATTACTATACTTATTACACTCACTGTTATCAATCTAACTCATATTATTAACCATATTGTGCAGATATGATCGATAGCACGGCATTTACTATACACATTACTCTTACTATTATCAATCTAACTCATATTATTAACCATATTATTCAGATATGATCGATAGCACGACATTTACTATACACATTACTCTTACTATTATCAATCTAACTCATATTATTAACCATATTATGCAGATATGATCGACAGCACGACATTTACTATACTTATTACTCTCATTATTATCAACCTAACTCATATTATTAGCCATATTATGCTTAAATGATCGATAGAACGGCAATTACTGTACTTATTACTCTTATTATTATCAATCTAACTCATATTATTAGCCATATTATCCTTATATGATCGATAGAACGAGAATTACTATACTCACTACTCTTAGTATTATCAATCTAACTCATATTATTAGCCATATTATCCTTATATTATCGATAGAACGACAATTACTATACTTATTACTCTTATTATTATCAATCTAACTCATATTATTAGCCATATTATGCTTATATTATCGATAGAACGACAATTACTATACTTATTACTGTTATTACTATCAATCTAACTCATATTATTAGCCATATTATGCTTAAATGATCGATAGAACGACAATTACTATACTTATTACTCTTATTATTATCAATCTAACTCTTATTATTAGCCATATTATGCTTATATTATCGATAGAACGACAATTACTATACTTATTACTGTTATTACTATCAATCTAACTAATATTATTGGCCATATTATGCTTAAATGATCGATAGAACGGCAATTACTGTACTTATTACTTTTATTATTATCAATCCAACTCATATTATTAGCCATATTATGCTTAAATGATCGATAGAACTACAATTACTATACTCACCACTCTTAGTATTATCAATCTAACTCATATTATTAGCCATATTATGCTTATATGATCGATAGAACGACAATTACTATACTCATTACTCTTATTATTATCAATCTAACTCATATTATTAGCCATATTATGCTTATATGATCGATAGAACGAGAATTACTATACTCACTACTCTGAGTATTATCAATCTAACTCATATTATTAGCCATATTATGCTTAAATGATCGATAGAACGACAATTACTATACTCACTACTCTTAGTATTATCAATCTAACTCATATTATTAGCCATATTATGCTTATATTATCGATAGAACGACAATTACTATACTTATTACTGTTATTACTATCAATCTAACTCATATTATTAGCCATATTATGCTTATATTATCGATAGAGCGACAATTACTATACTTATTACTGTTATTACTATCAATCTATTTCATATTATTAGCCATATTATGCTTAAATGATCGATAGGACGACAATTACTATACTTATTACTCTTATTATTATCAATCTAACTCATATTATTAGCCATATTATGCTTATATGATCGATAGAACGACAATTACTATACTTATTACTGTTATTATTATCAATCTAACTCATATTATTAGCCATATTATGCTTAAATGATCGATAGAACTACAATTACTATACTCATTACTCTTATTATTATCAATCTAACCCATATTATTAGCCATATTATGCTTATATGATCGATAGAACGAGAAATACTATACTCACTACTCTTAGTATTATCAATCTAACTCATATTATTAGCCATATTATGCTTATATTATCGATAGAACGACAATTACTATACTTATCACTGTTATTACTATCAATCTAACTCATATTATTCGCCATATTATGCTTAAATGATCGATAGAACGACAATTACTATACTTATTACTTTTATTATTATCAATCCAACTCATATTATTAGCCATATTATGCTTAAATGATCGAGAGAACTACAATTACTATACTCACCACTCTTAGTATTATCAATCTAACTCATATTATTAGGCATATTATGCTTATATGATCGATAGAACGACAATTACTATACTCATTACTCTTATTATTATCAATCTATCTCATATTATTAGCCATATTATGCTTATATGATCGATAGAACGAGAATTACTATACTCACTACTCTGAGTATTATCAATCTAACTCATATTATTAGCCATATTATGCTTATATTATCGATAGAACGACAATTACTATACTTATAACTGTTATTACTATCAATCTATTTCATATTATTAGCCATATTATGCTTAAATGATCGATAGGACGACAATTGCTATACTTATTACTGTTATTACTATCAATCTAACTCATATTATTAGCCATATTATGCTTATATGATCGATAGAACGACAATTACTATACTTATTACTGTTATTATTATCAATCTAACTCATATTATTAGCCATATTATGCTTAAATGATCGATAGAACTACAATTACTATACTCATTACTCATATTATTATCAATCTAACCCATATTATTAGCCATATTATGCTTATATGATCGATAGAACGTGAAATACTATACTCACTACTCTTAGTATTATCAATCTAACTCATATTATTAGCCATATTATGCTTATATGATCGATAGAACGACAATTACTATACTTATTACTGTTATTATTATCAATCTAACTCATATTATTAGCCATATTATGCTTAAATGATCGATAGAACTACAATTACTATACTCATTACTCTTATTATTATCAATCTAACCCATATTATTAGCCATATTATGCTTATATGATCGATAGAACGAGAAATACTATACTCACTACTCTTAGTATTATCAATCTAACTCATATTATTAGCCATATTATGCTTATATTATCGATAGAACGACAATTACTATACTTATTACTGTTATTACTATCAATCTAACTCATATTATTAGCCATACTATGCTTGAATGATCGATAGAACTACAATTACTATACTCACCACTCTTAGTATTATCAATCTAACTCATATTATTAGCCATATTATGCTTATATGATCGATAGAACGGCAATTACTATACTCATTACTCTTATTATTATCAATCTAACTCATATTATTAGCCATATTATGCTTATATGATCGATAGAACGAGAATTACTATACTCACTACTCTGAGTATTATCAATCTAACTCATATTATTAGCCATATTATGCTTATATTATCGATAGAACGACAATTACTATACTTATTACTGTTATTACTATCAATCTATTTCATATTATTAGCCATATTATGCTTAAATGATCGATAGGACGACAATTACTATACTTATTACTCTTATTATTATCAGTCTAACTCATATTATTAGCCATATTATGCTTATATGATCGATAGAACGACAATTACTATACTTATTACTGTTATTATTATCAATCTAACTCATATTTTTAGCCATATTATGCTTAAATGATCGATAGAACTACAATTACTATACTCATTACTCTTACTATTATCAATCTAACTCATATTATTAACCATATTATTCAGATATGATCGATAGCACGACATTTACTATACACATTACTCTTACTATTATCAATCTAACTCATATTATTAACCATATTATGCAGATATGATCGACAGCACGACATTTACTATACTTACTACTCTTATTATTATCAATCTAACTCATATTATTAGCCATATTATGCATAAATGATCGATAGAGTACGACAATTACTATACTTATTACTCTTATTATTATCAATCTAACTCATATTATTAGCCATATTATGCTTATAATATCGATAGAACGACAATTACTATACTTATTACTGTTATTATTATCAATCTAACTCATATTATTAGCCATATTATGCTTAAATGATCGATAGAACGACAATTACTATACTTATTACTTTTATTATTATCAATCCAACTCATATTATTAGCCATATTATGCGTAAATGATCGATAGAACTACAATTACTATACTCACCACTCTTAGTATTATCAATCTAACTCATATTATTCGCCATATTATGCGTATATGATCGATAGAACGACAATTACTATACTCATTACTCTTATTATTATCAATCTAACTCATATTATTAGCCATATTATGCTTATATGATCGATAAAACGAGAATTACTGTACTCACTACTATGAGTATTATCAATCTAACTCATATTATTAGCCATATTATGCTTATATTATCGATAGAACGACAATTACTATACTTATTACTGTTATTACTATCAATCTATTTCATATTATTAGCCATATTATGCTTAAATGATCGATAGGATGACAATTACTATACTTATTACTCTTATTATTATCAATCTAACTCATATTATTAGCCATATTATGCTTATATGATCGATAGAACGACAATTACTATACTTATTACTGTTATTATTATCATTCTAACTCATATTATTAGCCATATTATGCTTAAATGATCGATAGAACTACAATTACTATACTCATTACTCTTATTATTATCAATCTAACCCTTATTATTAGCCATATTATGCTTATATGATCGATAGAACGAGAAATACTATACTCACTACTCTTAGTATTATCAATCTAACTCATATTATTAGCCATATTATGCTTATATTATCGATAGAACGACAATTGCTATACTTATTACTGTTATTACTATCAATCTAACTCATATTATTAGCCATATTATGCTTATATGATCGATAGAACGACAATTACTATACTTATTACTGTTATTATTATCAATCTAACTCATATTATTAGCCATATTATGCTTAAATGATCGATAGAACTACAATTACTATACTCATTACTCTTATTATTATCAATCTAACCCATATTATTAGCCGTATTATGCTTATATGATCGATAGAACGAGAAATACTATACTCACTACTCTTAGTATTATCAATCTAACTCATATTATTAGCCATATTATGCTTATATTATCGATAGAACGACAATTACTATACTTATTACTGTTATTACTATCAATCTAACTCATATTATTAGCCATATTATGCTTATATTATCGATAGAGCGGCAATTACTATACTTATTACTGTTATTACTATCAATCTATTTCATATTATTAGCCATATTATGCTTAAATGATCGATAGGACGACAATTACTATACTTATTACTCTTATTATTATCAATCTAACTCATATTATTAGCCATATTATGCTTATATGATCGATAGAACGACAATTACTATACTTATTACTGTTATTATTATCAATCTAACTCATATTATTAGCCATATTATGCTTAAATGATCGATAGAACTACAATTACTATACTCATTACTCTTATTATTATCAATCTAACCCATATTATTAGCCATATTATGCTTATATGATCGATAGAACGAGAAATACTATACTCACTACTCTTAGTATTATCAATCTAACTCATATTATTAGCCATATTATGCTTATATTATCGATAGAACGACAATTACTATACTTATCCCTGTTATTACTATCAATCTAACTCATATTATTCGCCATATTATGCTTAAATGATCGATAGAACGACAATTACTATACTTATTACTTTTATTATTATCAATCCAACTCATATTATTAGCCATATTATGCTTAAATGATCGAGAGAACTACAATTACTATACTCACCACTCATAGTATTATCAATCTAACTCATATTATTAGGCATATTATGCTTATATGATCGATAGAACGACAATTACTATACTCATTACTCTTATTATTATCAATCTATCTCATATTATTAGCCATATTATGCTTATATGATCGATAGAACGAGAATTACTATACTCACTACTCTGAGTATTATCAATCTAACTCATATTATTAGGCATATTATGCTTATATTATCGATAGAACGACAATTACTATACTTATAACTGTTATTACTATCAATCTATTTCATATTATTAGCCATATTATGCTTAAATGATCGATAGGACGACAATTACTATACTTATTACTCTTATTATTATCAATCTAACTCATATTATTAGCCATATTATGCTTATATGATCGATAGAACGACAATTACTATACTTATTACTGTTATTATTATCAATCTAACTCATATTATTAGCCATATTATGCTTAAATGATCGATAGAACTACAATTACTATACTCATTACTCTTATTATTATCAATCTAACCCATATTATTAGCCATATTATGCTTATATGATCGATAGAACGAGAAATACTATACTCACTACTCTTAGTATTATCAATCTAACTCATATTATTAGCCATATTATGCTTATATTATCGATAGAACGACAATTACTATACTTATTACTGTTATTATTATCAATCTAACTCATATTATTAGCCATATTATGCTTAAATGATCGATAGAACTACAATTACTATACTCATTACTCTTATTATTATCAATCTAACCCATATTATTAGCCATATTATGCTTATATGATCGATAGAACGAGAAATACTATACTCACTACTCTTAGTATTATCAATCTAACTCATATTATTAGCCATATTATGCTTATATTATCGATAGAACGACAATTGCTATACTTATTACTGTTATTACTATCAATCTAACTCATATTATTAGCCATATTATGCTTATATGATCGATAGAACGACAATTACTATACTTATTACTGTTATTATTATCAATCTAACTCATATTATTAGCCATATTATGCTTAAATGATCGATAGAACTACAATTACTATACTCATTACTCATATTATTATCAATCTAACCCATATTATTAGCCATATTATGCTTATATGATCGATAGAACGAGAAATACTATACTCACTACTCTTAGTATTATCAATCTAACTCATATTATTAGCCATATTATGCTTATATGATCGATAGAACGACAATTACTATACTTATTACTGTTATTATTATCAATCTAACTCATATTATTAGCCATATTATGCTTAAATGATCGATAGAACTACAATTACTATACTCATTACTCTTATTATTATCAATCTAACCCATATTATTAGCCATATTATGCTTATATGATCGATAGAACGAGAAATACTATACTCACTACTCTTAGTATTATCAATCTAACTCATATTATTAGCCATATTATGCTTATATTATCGATAGAACGACAATTACTATACTTATTACTGTTATTACTATCAATCTAACTCATATTATTAGCCATACTATGCTTGAATGATCGATAGAACTACAATTACTATACTCACCACTCTTAGTATTATCAATCTAACTCATATTATTAGCCATATTATGCTTATATGATCGATAGAACGACAATTACTATACTCATTACTCTTATTATTATCAATCTAACTCATATTATTAGCCATATTATGCTTATATGATCGATAGAACGAGAATTACTATACTCACTACTCTGAGTATTATCAATCTAACTCATATTATTAGCCATATTATGCTTATATTATCGATAGAACGACAATTACTATACTTATTACTGTTATTACTATCAATCTATTTCATATTATTAGCCATATTATGCTTAAATGATCGATAGGACGACAATTACTATACTTATTACTCTTATTATTATCAGTCTAACTCATATTATTAGCCATATTATGCTTATATGATCGATAGAACGACAATTACTATACTTATTACTGTTATTATTATCAATCTAACTCATATTTTTAGCCATATTATGCTTAAATGATCGATAGAACTACAATTACTATACTCATTACTCTTATTATTATCAATCTAACCCATATTATTAGCCATATTATGCTTAAATGATCGATAGAACGACAATTACTATACTTATTACTTTTATTATTATCAATCCAACTCATATTATTAGCCATATTATGCTTAAATGATCGATAGAACTACAATTACTATACTCACCACTCTTAGTATTATCAATCTAACTCATATTATTAGCCATATTATGCTTATATGATCGATAGAACGACAATTACTATACTCATTACTCTTATTATTATCAATCTAACTCATATTATTAGCCATATTATGCTTATATGATCGATAGAACGAGAATTACTATACTCACTACTCTGAGTATTATCAATCTAACTCATATTATTAGCCATATTATGCTTATATTATCGATAGAACGACAATTACTATACTTATTACTGTTATTACTATCAATCTATTTCATATTATTAGCCATATTATGCTTAAATGATCGATAGGACGACAATTACTATACTTATTACTCTTATTATTATCAATCTAACTCATATTATTAGCCATATTATGCTTATATGATTGATAGAACGACAATTACTATACTTATTACTTTTATTATTATCAATCCAACTCATATTATTAGCCATATTATGCTTAAATGATCGCTAGAACTACAATTACTATACTCACTACTCTTAGTATTATCAATCTAACTCATATTATTAGCCATATTATGCTTATATGATCGATAGAACGACAATTACTATACTCATTACTCTTATTATTATCAATCTAACTCATATTATTAGCCATATTATGCTTATATGATCGATAGAACGAGAATTACTATACTCACTACTCTGAGTATTATCAATCTAACTCATATTATTAGCCATATTATGCTTATATTATCGATAGAACGAGAATTACTATACTCACTACTCTGAGTATTATCAATCTAACTCATATTATTAGCCATATTATGCTTATATTATCGATAGAACGACAATTACTATACTTATTAGTGTTATTGCTATCAATCTAACTCATATTATTAGCCATATTATGCTTAAATGATCGATAGAACGACAATTACTATACTTATTACTCTTATTATTATCAATCTAACTCATATTATTAGACATATTATGCTTATATGATCGATACGACAATTACTATACTTATTACTCTTATTATTATCAATCTAACTCATATTATCAACCATATTATGCTTAAATGATCGCTAGTACGACAATTACTATACATATTACTCTTATTATTATGAATCTAACTCATATTATTAACCATATTATGTAGATTTGATAGATAGAACTACAATTACTATACTCATTACTCTTATTATTATCAATCTAACTCATATTATTAGCCATATGATGCTTATAATATCGATAGAACGACAATTACTATACTTATTACTGTTATTATTATCAATCTAACTCATATTATTAGCCATATTATGCTTAAATGATCGATAGAACTACAATTACTATACTCATTACTCTTATTATTATCAATCTAACCCATATTATTAGCCATATTATGCTTATATGATCGATAGAACGAGAAATACTATACTCACTACTCCTAGTATTATCAATCTAACTCATATTATTAGCCATATTATGCTTATATTATCGATAGAACGACAATTACTATACTTATTACTCTTATTATTATCAATCTAACTCATGTTATTAGCCATATTATGCTTAAATGATCGATAGGACGACAATTACTATACTTATTACTCTTATTATTATCAATCTAACTCATATTATTAGCCATATTATGCTTAAATGATCGATAGAACTACAATTACTATACTCATTACTCTTATTATTATCAATCTAACCCATATTATTAGCCATATTATGCTTATATGATCGATAGAACGAGAAATACTATACTCACTACTCTGAGTATTATCAATCTAACTCATATTATTAGCCATATTATGCTTATATTATCGATAGAACGAGAATTACTATACTCACTACTCTGAGTATTATCAATCTAACTCATATTATTAGCCATATTATGCTTATATTATCGATAGAACGACAATTACTATACTTATTACTGTTATTGCTATCAATCTAACTCATATTATTAGCCATATTATGCTTAAATGATCGATAGAACGACAATTACTATACTTATTACTTTTATTATTATCAATCCAACTCATATTATTAGCCATATTATGCATAAATGATCGATAGGACTACAATTACTATACTCGCCACTCTTAGTATTATCAATCTAACTCATATTATTAGCCATATTATGCTTATATCATCGATAGAACGACAATTACGATACTCATTACTCTTATTATTATCAATCTAACTCATATTATTAGCTATATTATGCTTATATGATCGATAAAACGAGAATTACTATACTCACTACTCTGAGTATTATCAATCTAACTCATATTATTAGCCATATTATGCTTATATTATCGATAGAACGACAATTACTATACTTATTACTGTTATTACTATCAATCTATTTCATATTATTAGCCATATTATGCTTAAATGATCGATAGGACGACAATTACTATACTTATTACTCTTATTATTATCAATCTAACTCATATTATTAGCCATATTATGCTTATATGATCGATAGAACGACAATTACTATACTTATTACTGTTATTATTATCAATCTAACTCATATTATTAGCCATATTATGCTTAAATGATCGATAGAACTACAATTACTATACTCATTACTCTTATTATTATCAATCTAACCCATATTATTAGCCATATTATGCTTATATGATCGATAGAACGAGAAATACTATACTCACTACTCCTAGTATTATCAATCTAACTCATATTATTAGCCATATTATGCTTATATTATCGATAGAACGACAATTACTATACTTATTACTCTTATTATTATCAATCTAACTCATGTTATTAGCCATATTATGCTTAAATGATCGATAGGACGACAATTACTATACTTATTACTCTTATTATTATCAATCTAACTCATATTATTAGCCATATTATGCTTATATGATCGATAGAACTCCAATTACTATACTCATTACTCTTATTATTATCAATCTAACCCATATTATTAGCCATATTATGCTTATATTATCGATAGAACGAGAATTACTATACTCACTACTCTGAGTATTATCAATCTAACTCATATTATTAGCCATATTATGCTTATATTATCGATAGAACGACAATTACTATACTTATTACTGTTATTGCTATCAATCTAACTCATATTATTAGCCATATTATGCTTAAATGATCGATAGAACGACAATTACTATACTTATTACTTTTATTATTATCAATCCAACTCATATTATTAGCCATATTATGCATAAATGATCGATAGGACTACAATTACTATACTCGCCACTCTTAGTATTATCAATCTAACTCATATTATTAGCCATATTATGCTTATATCATCGATAGAACGACAATTACGATACTCATTACTCTTATTATTATCAATCTAACTCATATTATTAGCTATATTATGCTTATATGATCGATAAAACGAGAATTACTATACTCACTACTCTGAGTATTATCAATCTAACTCATATTATTAGCCATATTATGCTTATATTATCGATAGAACGACAATTACTATACTTATTACTGTTATTACTATCAATCTATTTCATATTATTAGCCATATTATGCTTAAATGATCGATAGGACGACAATTACTATACTTATTACTCTTACTATTATCAATCTAACTCATATTATTAGCCATATTATGCTTATATGATCGATAGAACGACAATTACTATACTTATTACTGTTATTATTATCAATCTAACTCATATTATTAGCCATATTATGCTTAAATGATCGATAGAACTACAATTACTATACTCATTACTCTTATTATTATCAATCTAACCCATATTATTAGCCATATTATGCTTATATGATCGATAGAACGAGAAATACTATACTCACTACTCCTAGTATTATCAATCTAACTCATATTATTAGCCATATTATGCTTATATTATCGATAGAACGACAATTACTATACTTATTACTCTTATTATTATCAATCTAACTCATGTTATTAGCCATATTATGCTTAAATGATCGATAGGACGACAATTACTATACTTATTACTCTTATTATTATCAATCTAACTCATATTATTAGCCATATTATGCTTATATGATCGATAGAACGACAATTACTATACTTATTACTGTTATTATTATCAATCTAACTCATATTATTAGCCATATTATGCTTAAATGATCGATAGAACTACAATTACTATACTCATTACTCTTATTATTATCAATCTAACCCATATTATTAGCCATATTATGCTTATATGATCGATAGAACGAGAAATACTATACTCACTACTCCTAGTATTATCAATCTAACTCATATTATTAGCCATATTATGCTTATATTATCGATAGAACGACAATTACTATACTTATTACTCTTATTATTATCAATCTAACTCATGTTATTAGCCATATTATGCTTAAATGATCGATAGGACGACAATTACTATACTTATTACTCTTATTATTATCAATCTAACTCATATTATTAGCCATATTATGCTTATATGATCGATAGAACTCCAATTACTATACTCATTACTCTTATTATTATCAATCTAACCCATATTATTAGCCATATTATGCTTATATTATCGATAGAACGAGAATTACTATACTCACTACTCTGAGTATTATCAATCTAACTCATATTATTAGCCATATTATGCTTATATTATCGATAGAACGACAATTACTATACTTATTACTGTTATTGCTATCAATCTAACTCATATTATTAGCCATATTATGCTTAAATGATCGATAGAACGACAATTACTATACTTATTACTTTTATTATTATCAATCCAACTCATATTATTAGCCATATTATGCATAAATGATCGATAGGACTACAATTACTATACTCGCCACTCTTAGTATTATCAATCTAACTCATATTATTAGCCATATTATGCTTATATCATCGATAGAACGACAATTACGATACTCATTACTCTTATTATTATCAATCTAACTCATATTATTAGCTATATTATGCTTATATGATCGATAAAACGAGAATTACTATACTCACTACTCTGAGTATTATCAATCTAACTCATATTATTAGCCATATTATGCTTATATTATCGATAGAACGACAATTACTATACTTATTACTGTTATTACTATCAATCTATTTCATATTATTAGCCATATTATGCTTAAATGATCGATAGGACGACAATTACTATACTTATTACTCTTATTATTATCAATCTAACTCATATTATTAGCCATATTATGCTTATATGATCGATAGAACGACAATTACTATACTTATTACTGTTATTATTATCAATCTAACTCATATTATTAGCCATATTATGCTTAAATGATCGATAGAACTACAATTACTATACTCATTACTCTTATTATTATCAATCTAACCCATATTATTAGCCATATTATGCTTATATGATCGATAGAACGAGAAATACTATACTCACTACTCCTAGTATTATCAATCTAACTCATATTATTAGCCATATTATGCTTATATTATCGATAGAACGACAATTACTATACTTATTACTCTTATTATTATCAATCTAACTCATGTTATTAGCCATATTATGCTTAAATGATCGATAGGACGACAATTACTATACTTATTACTCTTATTATTATCAATCTAACTCATATTATTAGCCATATTATGCTTATATGATCGATAGAACTCCAATTACTATACTCATTACTCTTATTATTATCAATCTAACCCATATTATTAGCCATATTATGCTTATATTATCGATAGAACGAGAATTACTATACTCACTACTCTGAGTATTATCAATCTAACTCATATTATTAGCCATATTATGCTTATATTATCGATAGAACGACAATTACTATACTTATTACTGTTATTGCTATCAATCTAACTCATATTATTAGCCATATTATGCTTAAATGATCGATAGAACGACAATTACTATACTTATTACTTTTATTATTATCAATCCAACTCATATTATTAGCCATATTATGCATAAATGATCGATAGGACTACAATTACTATACTCGCCACTCTTAGTATTATCAATCTAACTCATATTATTAGCCATATTATGCTTATATCATCGATAGAACGACAATTACGATACTCATTACTCTTATTATTATCAATCTAACTCATATTATTAGCTATATTATGCTTATATGATCGATAAAACGAGAATTACTATACTCACTACTCTGAGTATTATCAATCTAACTCATATTATTAGCCATATTATGCTTATATTATCGATAGAACGACAATTACTATACTTATTACTGTTATTACTATCAATCTATTTCATATTATTAGCCATATTATGCTTAAATGATCGATAGGACGACAATTACTATACTTATTACTCTTATTATTATCAATCTAACTCATATTATTAGCCATATTATGCTTATATGATCGATAGAACGACAATTACTATACTTATTACTGTTATTATTATCAATCTAACTCATATTATTAGCCATATTATGCTGAAATGATCGATAGAACTACAATTACTATACTCATTACTCTTATTATTATCAATCTAACCCATATTATTAGCCATATTATGCTTATATGATGGATAGAACGAGAAATACTATACTCACTACTCCTAGTATTATCAATCTAACTCATATTATTAGCCATATTATGCTTATATTATCGATAGAACGACAATTACTATACTTATTACTCTTATTATTATCAATCTAACTCATGTTATTAGCCATATTATGCTTAAATGATCGATAGGACGACAATTACTATACTTATTACTCTTATTATTATCAATCTAACTCATATTATTAGCCATATTATGCTTATATGATCGATAGAACTCCAATTACTATACTCATTACTCTTATTATTATCAATCTAACCCATATTATTAGCCATATTATGCTTATATGATCGATAGAACGAGAAATACTATACTCACTACTCTTAGTATTATCAATCTAACTCATATTATTAGCCATATTATGCTTATATTATCGATAGAACGACAATTACTATACTTATTACTTTTATTATTATCAATCTAACTCATATTATTAGCCATATTATGCTTATATGATCGATAGAACGACAATTACTATACTTATTACTGTTATTATTATCAATCTAACTCATATTATTAGCCATATTATGCTTAAATGATCGATAGAACTACAATTACTATACTCATTACTCTTATTATTATCAATCTAACCCATATTATTAGCCATATTATGCTTAAATGATCGATAGGACGACAATTACTATACTTATTACTCTTATTATTATCAATCTAACTCATATTATTAGCCATATTATGCTTAAATGATCGATAGAACTACAATTACTATACTCATTACTCTTATTATTATCAATCTAACCCATATTATTAGCCATATTATGCTTATATGATCGATAGAACGAGAAATACTATACTCACTACTCTGAGTATTATCAATCTAACTCATATTATTAGCCATATTATGCTTATATTATCGATAGAACGAGAATTACTATACTCACTACTCTGAGTATTATCAATCTAACTCATATTATTAGCCATATTATGCTTATATTATCGATAGAACGACAATTACTATACTTATTACTGTTATTGCTATCAATCTAACTCATATTATTAGCCATATTATGCTTAAATGATCGATAGAACGACAATTACTATACTTATTACTTTTATTATTATCAATCCAACTCATATTATTAGCCATATTATGCATAAATGATCGATAGGACTACAATTACTATACTCGCCACTCTTAGTATTATCAATCTAACTCATATTATTAGCCATATTATGCTTATATCATCGATAGAACGACAATTACGATACTCATTACTCTTATTATTATCAATCTAACTCATATTATTAGCTATATTATGCTTATATGATCGATAAAACGAGAATTACTATACTCACTACTCTGAGTATTATCAATCTAACTCATATTATTAGCCATATTATGCTTATATTATCGATAGAACGACAATTACTATACTTATTACTGTTATTACTATCAATCTATTTCATATTATTAGCCATATTATGCTTAAATGATCGATAGGACGACAATTACTATACTTATTACTCTTATTATTATCAATCTAACTCATATTATTAGCCATATTATGCTTATATGATCGATAGAACGACAATTACTATACTTATTACTGTTATTATTATCAATCTAACTCATATTATTAGCCATATTATGCTTAAATGATCGATAGAACTACAATTACTATACTCATTACTCTTATTATTATCAATCTAACCCATATTATTAGCCATATTATGCTTATATGATCGATAGAACGAGAAATACTATACTCACTACTCCTAGTATTATCAATCTAACTCATATTATTAGCCATATTATGCTTATATTATCGATAGAACGACAATTACTATACTTATTACTGTTATTGCTATCAATCTAACTCATATTATTAGCCATATTATGCTTAAATGATCGATAGAACGACAATTACTATACTTATTACTTTTATTATTATCAATCCAACTCATATTATTAGCCATATTATGCATAAATGATCGATAGGACTACAATTACTATACTCGCCACTCTTAGTATTATCAATCTAACTCATATTATTAGCCATATTATGCTTATATCATCGATAGAACGACAATTACGATACTCATTACTCTTATTATTATCAATCTAACTCATATTATTAGCTATATTATGCTTATATGATCGATAAAACGAGAATTACTATACTCACTACTCTGAGTATTATCAATCTAACTCATATTATTAGCCATATTATGCTTATATTATCGATAGAACGACAATTACTATACTTATTACTGTTATTACTATCAATCTATTTCATATTATTAGCCATATTATGCTTAAATGATCGATAGGACGACAATTACTATACTTATTACTCTTATTATTATCAATCTAACTCATATTATTAGCCATATTATGCTTATATTATCGATAGAACGACAATTACTATACTTATTACTGTTATTACTATCAATCTATTTCATATTATTAGCCATATTATGCTTAAATGATCGATAGGACGACAATTACTATACTTATTACTCTTATTATTATCAGTCTAACTCATATTATTAGCCATATTATGCTTATATGATCGATAGAACGACAATTACTATACTTATTACTGTTATTATTATCAATCTAACTCATATTTTTAGCCATATTATGCTTAAATGATCGATAGAACTACAATTACTATACTCACCACTCTTAGTATTATCAATCTAACTCATATTATTAGCCATATTATGCTTATATGATCGATAGAACGAGAAATACTATACTCACTACTCTGAGTATTATCAATCTAACTCATATTATTAGCCATATTATGCTTATATTATCGATAGAACGAGAATTACTATACTCACTACTCTGAGTATTATCAATCTAACTCATATTATTAGCCATATTATGCTTATATTATCGATAGAACGACAATTACTATACTTATTACTGTTATTGCTATCAATCTAACTCATATTATTAGCCATATTATGCTTAAATGATCGATAGAACGACAATTACTATACTTATTACTTTTATTATTATCAATCCAACTCATATTATTAGCCATATTATGCATAAATGATCGATAGGACTACAATTACTATACTCGCCACTCTTAGTATTATCAATCTAACTCATATTATTAGCCATATTATGCTTATATCATCGATAGAACGACAATTACGATACTCATTACTCTTATTATTATCAATCTAACTCATATTATTAGCTATATTATGCTCATATGATCGATAAAACGAGAATTACTATACTCACTACTCTGAGTATTATCAATCTAACTCATATTATTAGCCATATTATGCTTATATTATCGATAGAACGACAATTACTATACTTATTACTGTTATTACTATCAATCTATTTCATATTATTAGCCATATTATGCTTAAATGATCGATAGGACGACAATTACTATACTTATTACTCTTATTATTATCAATCTAACTCATATTATTAGCCATATTATGCTTATATGATCGATAGAACGACAATTACTATACTTATTACTGTTATTATTATCAATCTAACTCATATTATTAGCCATATTATGCTTAAATGATCGATAGAACTACAATTACTATACTCATTACTCTTATTATTATCAATCTAACCCATATTATTAGCCATATTATGCTTATATGATCGATAGAACGAGAAATACTATACTCACTACTCCTAGTATTATCAATCTAACTCATATTATTAGCCATATTATGCTTATATTATCGATAGAACGACAATTACTATACTTATTAGTCTTATTATTATCAATCTAACTCATGTTATTAGCCATATTATGCTTAAATGATCGATAGGACGACAATTACTATACTTATTACTCTTATTATTATCAATCTAACTCATATTATTAGCCATATTATGCTTATATGATCGATAGAACTCCAATTACTATACTCATTACTCTTATTATTATCAATCTAACCCATATTATTAGCCATATTATGCTTATATTATCGATAGAACGAGAATTACTATACTCACTACTCTGAGTATTATCAATCTAACTCATATTATTAGCCATATTATGCTTATATTATCGATAGAACGACAATTACTATACTTATTACTGTTATTGCTATCAATCTAACTCATATTATTAGCCATATTATGCTTAAATGATCGATAGAACGACAATTACTATACTTATTACTTTTATTATTATCAATCCAACTCATATTATTAGCCATATTATGCATAAATGATCGATAGGACTACAATTACTATACTCGCCACTCTTAGTATTATCAATCTAACTCATATTATTAGCCATATTATGCTTATATCATCGATAGAACGACAATTACGATACTCATTACTCTTATTATTATCAATCTAACTCATATTATTAGCTATATTATGCTTATATGATCGATAAAACGAGAATTACTATACTCACTACTCTGAGTATTATCAATCTAACTCATATTATTAGCCATATTATGCTTATATTATCGATAGAACGACAATTACTATACTTATTACTGTTATTACTATCAATCTATTTCATATTATTAGCCATATTATGCTTAAATGATCGATAGGACGACAATTACTATACTTATTACTCTTATTATTATCAATCTAACTCATATTATTAGCCATATTATGCTTATATTATCGATAGAACGACAATTACTATACTTATTACTGTTATTACTATCAATCTATTTCATATTATTAGCCATATTATGCTTAAATGATCGATAGGACGACAATTACTATACTTATTACTCTTATTATTATCAGTCTAACTCATATTATTAGCCATATTATGCTTATATGATCGATAGAACGACAATTACTATACTTATTACTGTTATTATTATCAATCTAACTCATATTTTTAGCCATATTATGCTTAAATGATCGATAGAACTACAATTACTATACTCACCACTCTTAGTATTATCAATCTAACTCATATTATTAGCCATATTATGCTTATATGATCGATAGAACGACAATTACTATACTCATTACTCTTATTATTATCAATCTAACTCATATTATTAGCCATATTATGCTTATATGATCGATAGAACGAGAATTACTATACTCACTACTCTGAGTATTATCAATCTAACTCATATTATTAGCCATATTATGCTTATATTATCGATAGAACGACAATTACTATACTTATTACTGTTATTACTATCAATCTATTTCATATTATTAGCCATATTATGCTTAAATGATCGATAGGACGACAATTACTATACTTATTACTGTTATTATTATCAATCTAACTCATATTATTAGCCATATTATGCTTATATGATCGATAGAACGACAATTACTATACTTATTACTTTTATTATTATCAATCCAACTCATATTATTAGCCATATTATGCTTAAATGATCGCTAGAACTACAATTACTATACTCACTACTCTTAGTATTATCAATCTAACTCATATTATTAGCCATATTATGCTTATATGATCGATAGAACGACAATTACTATACTCATTACTCTTATTATTATCAATCTAACTCATATTATTAGCCATATTATGCTTATATGATCGACAAAACGAGAATTACTATACTCACTACTCTGAGTATTATCAATCTAACTCATATTATTAGCCATATTATGCTTATATTATCGATAGAACGACAATTACTATACTTATTACTGTTATTGCTATCAATCTAACTCATATTATTAGCCATATTATGCTTAAATGATCGATAGAACGACAATTACTATACTTATTACTTTTATTATTATCAATCCAACTCATATTATTAGCCATATTATGCATAAATGATCGATAGGACTACAATTACTATACTCACCACTCTTAGTATTATCAATCTAACTCATATTATTAGCCATATTATGCTTATATCATCGATAGAACGACAATTACTATACTCATTACTCTTATTATTATCAATCTAACTCATATTATTAGCCATATTATGCTTATATGATCGATAGAACTCCAATTACTATACTCATTACTCTTATTATTATCAATCTAACCCATATTATTAGCCATATTATGCTTATATGATCGATAGAACGAGAAATACTATACTCACTACTCTTAGTATTATCAATCTAACTCATATTATTAGCCATATTATGCTTATATTATCGAATAGAACGACAATTACTATACTTATTACTTTTATTATTATCAATCTAACTCATATTATTAGCCATATTATGCTTATATGATCGATAGAACGACAATTACTATACTTATTACTGTTATTATTATCAATCTAACTCATATTATTAGCCATATTATGCTTAAATGATCGATAGAACTACAATTACTATACTCATTACTCTTATTATTATCAATCTAACCCATATTATTAGCCATATTATGCTTATATGATCGATAGAACGAGAAATACTATACTCACTAGTCTTAGTATTATCAATCTAACTCATATTATTAGCCATATTATGCTTATATTATCGATAGAACGACAATTACTATACTTATTACTGTTATTACTATCAATCTAACTCATATTATTAGCCATACTATGCTTGAATGATCGATAGAACTACAATTACTATACTCACCACTCTTAGTATTATCAATCTAACTCATATTATTAGCCATATTATGCTTATATGATCGATAGAACGACAATTACTATACTCATTACTCTTATTATTATCAATCTAACTCATATTATTAGCCATATTATGCTTATATGATCGATAGAACGAGAATTACTATACTCACTACTCTGAGTATTATCAATCTAACTCATATTATTAGCCATATTATGCTTATATTATCGATAGAACGACAATTACTATACTTATTACTGTTATTACTATCAATCTATTTCATATTATTAGCCATATTATGCTTAAATGATCGATAGGACGACAATTACTATACTTATTACTCTTATTATTATCAATCTAACTCATATTATTAGCCATATTATGCTTATATGATCGATAGAACGACAATTACTATACTTATTACTTTTATTATTATCAATCCAACTCATATTATTAGCCATATTATGCTTAAATGATCGCTAGAACTACAATTACTATACTCACTACTCTTAGTATTATCAATCTAACTCATATTATTAGCCATATTATGCTTATATGATCGATAGAACGACAATTACTATACTCATTACTCTTATTATTATCAATCTAACTCATATTATTAGCCATATTATGCTTATATGATCGATAGAACGAGAATTACTATACTCACTACT